>NW_006922267.1:664232-672030 GCF_000298275.1 Orycteropus afer afer | reverse complement strand
ATTTCCTTTTCTTGTTGCACTGGCAAGGGCATCAACTAAAGTGTTAACTAAAAGTGGGGAAGGAAGGCATCTTTGTCTTATTCCTTATCTTAGGGGAAATCATTCATTATGGAGAATATTAGCTTTAGATTTTTCATGAGTGACTTTTATCAAATTGAGGAAATTTCCTTCTATTTATAATTTTTATCATAAATAGGTGTTGTGTTTTCTCAGATGCTTATTCTGCATCTATTGAAATGATCATATGATTTTATTCTTTAATCTATTAATGTAGTGAATGAGATTTAGATAAATCCATCATAATCATGGTGTGTTATCCTTTTTATGTACTATTTTGTGAAGTTATTTTTTATTGTGACACATACACGCATACAAAAATTGGGGGGCATTTTAAACAGTAAGTACCCCTTTAGCAATAACTCCATTTCCATTCTCCTCCCAGCCCCTGGTAACTACTGATAAACTTTTGTTTCTGTGTACTTGCTGATTCTAGATGTAAGTGGGACTATATAATATTTTTTCTTTCATGTCTAATAAGTTTCACTCAGTATAATGTTTTTAAGTTTCATCTATGTGATAACATATACCCACTGACATCAAGTCAATTCTGACTCATAGTAACCCTATATGACAGTAGAACTGTCCATAGCATTTCCAAGGCTGTAAATCTTTATGGAAGCAGACTGCCTCATCTTTCTCCCACAGTGCAGCTGGTGAGTTTGAACCTCTAACTTTCTGGTTAGCAGCCCAATGCTTTAAGCACACCACCACCAGAGCTCCTTGTGATAGTAGTATGATACTTTATTTCTCTTTATGACTGAGTAATGTTCTGTTCTATGAATATGTCACATTTTGTTTATGTAGTCTTCTGTTGATGTACACTTGGGGTGTTGCCACCTTTTTCCTATTGTGAATAATGCTGTAATGAACATTGGTGTATAAATATCGGCTTGATTTCCTGCTTTCATTTCTTTTGGATATGTCCCTAGGAGTGAAATATCTGGGTTATATGGTTAAAAAATATATTGAACTATTTAGAGAATTGCCATACTGTTTTCCGTAATGGCTATACTATTTTACATTCTCACTGACTATGCATAGTGGTTCCAATTTATCCACCTTCTCACCAGCACTTATTATTTACCTTTTCTGTAGCAATTTCCATCCTTGGGGGTGTGAGGTAGCATCTCATTGTGGTTGTGTTTTTGTTGTTTTCCATTCTGACTCACAGTGCTAACTCTATGGAGCATTGTTCTACTCTGGCACACATGGGACTTAAGGTGATCCCATGTGTGTTAGAATAGAATAGTGCTCCATAAGGTTTTTCAAGGCTGTGACTTTTCAGAAGCAGACTGCCAGGCCTATCTTCCAAGGTGCTCTGAGTGGGTTTTGAACTCACAACCCTTTGGCTAGTACTCAAACATTTAACCTTTTGCATCCCCTGGGGATCTCTCAAGGAACTCTGCTGGTGCAGTGCCTAAGGCATTTGACTGTGCTAAAAATGCAAGGAGGACACATCTTCTGACCTCCTCTAACCCCACAAGAGGAAGACAGAACCACCATCAGCAGTCTAAGACCTATTCCTCCGACGCCAGACATGCTGCCTCCCTCCAGCCCTTTCTCCAGTCCTGACATCAATCTTTCCTCCCACAGCACCCACCACCAACCCTCTGGGTTCGATAATTCACTGCAGTGGCCACACACAACTCACAGATTATGGGGTTTATTAGGGAAGCACCAGGCTACAATTCAAATTCAGGAAAAATGCTCAGTCTCTCTCAGCCCACTATCTCTTAGCAACATTCTCTCACAGTCTCTCTTCCAGCAGTATGTGTCTCTTGGTGTCTCTCTCAGCAATGAGTGTCTCTTGTGTCTCTTTCTCACAGAGCGTGTCTCTCGGGAGCATGTTTCCTCTCAGCAGCACGTCCTTCCTCAGCCAGCAGTCAGAGAGAAACTTCTGCCTCTAGGAGGCCTCCTTTTGAGCCTGACAGAGTGGCCAAATTAACCAATCATAACATCAGAACTCTAAGTACCCAAGAGAGAGCAAACTTCCCAGAATATGGCTTTGTGCCACTGCTCAACAGAAATACAACAGGTGGATAACTTCAGCAATCAGGAGCTCCTCAGTTGCTCATGGCAAATTCCACCACGGAGTTTACAAAGACTTATGGGTAGAAAAGCCACACTAAGTAATTTACTGCACCAAAGACTGCTAACCATAAGGCTGGAGGTTCAAATCCACCAGGTGCTCCACAGGAGGAAAATTGAGCAATCTACTTCTGTAAAGATTTACCACTTCAGAAACTCAGTGGGGGTCACGATGAGCTGGAATTGACTCGATGGCAGTGGGTTTGGTTTTTTAGTTTAGAGATCTCTCATTGTGGTTTTGGTTTGCATTTCCCTAATGACTAATCACCTTAAGCATCTTTCCATGTATTTATTTGCCATTTTGTTACCTTCTTTGGAGAAATATCTATTCAGGTCCTTTGAACATTTTTTAATTGGGTTATTTTTGTTTTTAAGTGGTAAGAATTCTTATATTCTGGATATTAAACCTTTCTGAAATATATGGTTATGAAATATTTTCTCCCATTTTGTAGGGTGTCTCTTCATTTTCTTGATAAAGTCTTTTGAGGAATAAATGTTTAATGTTGATGAAGCCCAATTGTTACTTTTTGTATATAGTGTGAAGTGTGGTACAACTTCATTCTTTTCCATGTGGAAATTCACCATTTATTGAAGACACTATTCTTTCTCAATTAGGCTGACTTAGTACTCTTGTCAAAAATCAGTTGATCATAGATGTATGGATTTATTTCTGGACTCTCAATTCTGTTCCAATAGTGTTTATATCTGTCCTTATATAAGTACTAGACTATTTTAGTTACTGTACCTCCATAGTATGTTTTTAAATAAGAAAATGTGAGTCCTACTTTGGTCGTCTTTTTCAAGGTTGCTGTGGTAGTTAAGTTTGTGTGTCAACTTGGCTGGGCCTGGTTGAGTGGCTGGGCAGCTGAATGTAGTATTCCCCATGATGAGACTGGTAATCAACTCCACGGTGGAATCTATTGTGAGCAGCTGAGTAGCTGCCCTAGGAGTGTGGTCTGCTTCCCATACATAAGCAGTAGCTTTGGGAATGATCTCTAGCTTATGGCACCCTTGAACCCTGCATGTAGCTGTGTCATTGTTCAGCAGCCTGCCATGCTCTGCCAACCTTGGGACTTTTAGTGGACTTGAGCTAATGGCCTGCTGTGTGCCTTTTTACTTGTCAACCTTGGGTTTGTCGGTCTCATCAGCCAGCAGATGTCTGAGTGAAGAAATGCCTCTATCTCCAGTGGGCCAGGAGCAGGAGGCAGAGGTGGACCTCAAGGTTGAGGGGCTTTCACCCAACTCCTAGAGCCCAGGATTTTGAACTCGGACTTAAAGCCTCCAAACTGTAAGATAATGAATTGTTTTTTCAAGCCATCCCATTTGTGGTATATTCTTGTCAGAGCAGCACTAGGCAACCAGAATAGTGCCCATCAGCAGAAGAATGGATAACCAAACTATGGTACATACACACAATGGAAGACTATGCGACACTGAATAATAATGTAGAATCTACAAAGCACAGCATAACATGGATGAACTTGGAGGACATTATGCTCAGTGAAATAAGTCAATCACAGAAGGACAAATATTGTATTATTTATTATTATAAAAGGTCATGGAAAGGTTTATATATAGAGGAAAACTTTCTTTGTTGATTACCAGGGATGGGAGGGTAGAGGAGGAAACACTGCAAAAATAAAAAGAGTAATCAAATGAAATCAAGCCCAAGGTTGAGGGGCTTTTGCTCAGCCCCAGAGCTTTGAACTTGGACTCCTGTTTGTTAAAGCCATCCCATTTGTGGTATATTCCTGTCAGTGCAATACTAGGTAACCAAAACAGTTGCTTTGGGTATTTTGGATTCCTTACAATTCCATATGAATTTGGTAATTGGCTTTCCCATCCCTGCAACAAAAGGCTGTTGGAATTTTCATAGGTATTGTGTTGAATCTATAGATCACTTTGAATAGTATTGCAGTCTTAACAATTGTCTTATGCTAGGTTCTCTAGAGAAGCAAAACCAGTGAAGCTTATATGTTGTTGTTGTTAGGTGCCATCAAGTTGTCTCTGACTCATAGTGAGTGACCCTATGCACAGCAGGACAAAACACTGCCTGGTCCTGTGCCAGCCTCATGATCCTTGCTATACCTGAGCCCATTGTTGCAACCACTGTGTCAATCCATCTCGTTAAGGGCCTTCCCTTTCTTCGTTGACTCTCCACTTTACCAAGCATGATATCCTTCTCCAGGGAATGGTTCCTTCTGACAATATGACCAAAGTATGTGAGACAAAGTCTGGGTGCTTTTGCTTCTGAGGAACGTTCTGGCTGCCATTCTTCCAGAACAGATTTGTTACTCCTTTTAGCAAACCATGGTACTCTTAGCATTCTTCTTCAACACCACAACTCAAAAGCATCAACTCTTCTTTGGTCTTCCTTATTGTCCAACGACACAGCTACATGCATAAGAGGTGATTGAAAATACCATGGCTTGGAGGGGCCTCTCTTTTGTAGTCCCCATGTTAGTTCCTTCTAGCATCTTAGTGCCTGAAAAACTAGGTGCAGCAGTTTGAAATGGGGATTTTGGTGATCTGAACAGCTCATTAAGTCAGAGTACACAAAACTCAGGAGAGTAGGATTAGAAAGGAGAAAGGGAAATTGCATTACCCAGAGGGGGAAAAATAACAAAAACAGGTAAACCTGCCCTGTAGAGCACCAACCGACAGGTGAGAAAGGCCACTGGAGACTTTCCTGGGGTAGCACTGACATGCAGGCGAGAAAGGCCATCAGAGACCTCCCTGTGGCAGTGGAGAGAATGCACCACACCAGAGAACCTGCAGCCACTCCATGAATCTACCTTTAACACCTGCTTTTATCGGTAAACTTGGGACCACTGGGTGGAAGTGACTCCGGTACTGCTGAAGCACGCAAGCAAGAGAACCTTAACACTGCAAGTGGGCAGGACCTCAGAGGAACTCCCGCTGCAGATCGTGGATTGGGGCGGTTATCCAAGGTCAGCTTTTTGGCATGGAGTGGCCTCGAGAGCTGGGTTTATGTGAGTATCTGAACCCAGTGGATAGTGGCAACCCCCTAACAATTGGAGCTTTGGTGAACTTGAGCTGCGGGCCTGTGAATAACAGTACAATGTCATCATTAGCAGCCTGCTCAAAGCCCTAGACACCGGTCCTGGCACCTTGGAGATTTTCTTCGTTCTCTCTTCTCCTCCCACTTTCTCTGCCTCTACCCTCCCTCATCCAATAGAAAAACCATATTTATCCACCATAATACCCACTGGCTTGAATTCTAAACTCACTTTACGACAAACAGAGACCTGCATCCACATTCCACACAGCGATTCCATCATCACAAAGAAAACTGCAGCGCAACCCAGCACACCTGAATTAATAACCAAAAAAATAAAATACACCAGCTCCACCTTTTCAAAATACTAAATCGTAAAACCAAGACAAAACAAATCAATACATAACCTCCAAATACCTAGGGAATAGGCACTCTCAAATAAAAAAAAAAAAAAAAAAACAGGACAAGACATTAGAAGTAAAATCCCAAACAAATGTCTCAGTAAACATGGAGGAAGCAGAAGCAATGGAATTATCTGAGGAGGAATTTAGAAAGTATGTTTATAGAGCTCTACAAGAGCCTAAGCTAACCCCAAACAGAAGCAAGGAGAACACAGACAGTTCCCTGTAAGAACTAAGGAAAACCATTCAAGAACAAAATAACAAGATTAATGGACAATCAGAACTCATACAAAAACAGCAGTTAGAAATCCAGAAGATGAATACCAAAAGTACAGAATTACTCAATACAGCAGAAGCACAAAAGAGTAGGATAGAACTGGCTGAAGAACTCATATCCCAACTAGAAGACAAATCCCTAGACACCAGCCTGGATGAAAAAAATCAGAACAAAGATTTAAGAGAAATGAAGAGAACCTAAGAGTTACAGGGGACAACATGAAAAGAAACAACACATGCCTCACTGTAATTCCAGAACAAAAAGAGGCGAGAAAAACCACCGAGAAAATTGTGGAAGACCTACTACAGAAAACTTCCCCTGTATCATGAAGGAATAAAAGATATTTGTCCAAGAAGTTCACAGAACCCCATACAGGATAGATCCCAAGAGAAAAACACCAAGGCTTATTATACTCAAACTCTCCAAAACCAAAGACAAAGAACACATTTAATACAATCCTGATCCAGATACCAACAAAATTTTTTAAGGACATGGAAAAAACAATTACTAACTCCATATGGAAAGGAAAGAGACTACGGATAAGCAAAGCATTTCCAAAGAAGAACAAAGTGGAAAGTCTTACACTCCCAGATGTTAAAACCTACTATACAGCCACAGTAATCAAAACAGTGCGGTTCGGTACAATGATAGACAGATAGACCAATGGAACAGAATCTAAAGTCCAGAAATAGACCTATCCATCTATGGACACCTTATCTTTGACAAAGGTCCAAAACCCATTAAATGAGGAAGAGACAGCCTCTTTAACAAATGGTGCTGGCAAAACTGAATATCCACATGTAGAAAATGAAACAAGACTCATACCTCACCCTATACACAAAAACAAACTCAAGCTGGATCAAAGACTTAAATGTAAAATCCAAAACTATAAATTTCATCAAAGATAAAATTGGGGCAAGTCTGGGAACCTTAATTTACAGTATAAATACACTATCAAGCATAACCCAGAATCCAAAGGAGGTAGAAAATAAGCTAGATTGACTGGGACCTTTTAAAAAGTAAATTCTTATGTGCATCAAAAGACTTCGTCAAAAGGGTAAAAAGAGAATCTACAGATTGAGAGAAAATATTTGCCTATGACATATCTGATAAAGGGCTTATCTCCAAAATCTATAGGAAACTTCAACACTCCAACACCAGAAAGACCAACAACCCAATTCAAAAATTGGCAAAAGACTTGAACAGGTACTTCACTAAAGATGATATGCTGGCAGCCAACAAACACATGAGGAATTGCTCAAGGTCATTAGTCATTAGAGAGATGCAAATCAAAACAACAATGAAGTACCATCTTGTTCCAGCTCTAGTTGCAAAGTTCAACAGGACAGAAAATAACATATGCTGGCGAGGGTGTGGAGAGATGGGAACTTTTGTCCATTGCTGGTGGGATTGTAAAATAAGTACAACCATTGTGGCATATGGTATGGCGTTTCCTTAAAAAACTGGAAATAGAAATACCATTTGGCCTAGCAATTCCATTACTAGGAAATATCCTAAAGAGGTAAGAGGCAGCACACGAAGAGACATATGCACACATATGTTCATCACAGCATAATTCACTATAGCAAAGAGATGAAAACAACCTAAATGCCCATCAGTAGATGAGTGGATAACCAAATTATGGTACATTCACACAGTAGAATACTATATTATATTAAAGAGCACTGAGGAATATATGAATCATCTCACAATGTGGATGAGCCTGGAAGACATTATGCTGAGTCAAATAAGTCAATCACAGAAGGACAAGTACCATATGAGCCCATTACTGTAAAAAGATGAAGGGTTTGCTTGGGAAAGGGAAATCACTTTGTAGGTTACCGGGGCAACCACGGGAGGGAGGACGAAGGATTAATTTCAGGCTAATTGGGGCCCACACACCGACGTGGGTAAGGGGAGGAATATATGGAAAGAGTCTGTGACCAACATGGT
>NW_006922267.1:660597-661789 GCF_000298275.1 Orycteropus afer afer | reverse complement strand
GCATAAGCAGCCCTTCTTTCTCTCATGATTGTTCTCTCCAAGGAGTGTATCTATTTGAGGTAAATGTTCAACTCATATGCCTGTATTTTATTTGGCTGGAAACCACAGGTGTGGGTTCAGTTCCAGACCTGAAGGGCAGCTAGGGGCCATAGTCTCAGTGGTTCCACCAGACTCTATCGGACCAGTAAACCTGGTCCCCAGAGGTGGATAACTTTAACAATGAGGAGCTACTCAGTTGCTCATGGCAAATTCCACAGAGTTTAGAAAGATTATGGCTAGAGAAGCTATATTATGTAATTTACCATATTGCATGGAGTATTTCCCTGGTTTTTTTTTTTTTTTTTGAACAGTAGCCTCCTGGACTATGTACAGGTTCCTTATAAGTACAATCAAGTGTTCTAGAATTCCCATTCTTCTCAATGTTACCCATACTTTGTTATGATCCACACAATTGAATGCTTTTGCATAGTCAGTAAAATATAAGTAAAAATTTTTCTGATATTCTTTGCTTTCAGGTAAAATCCATCTGACATCACCATTGATATCCCTTGTTCCACATCCTCTTCTCAATCCACCTTGCATTTGTGGAAGCTCTCTGTCAGTATATGGCTGCAACCATTTTTGAATTATCTTCAGCAAGATTTTACTTGCATGTGATACTATATTGTTCGATAATTTCCACATTCTGTGAGATCACCTTTCTTTGGAATGGGTACAAATATGAATCTCTTACAGTCAGTTGGCCAGGTAGCTGTTTTCCAAATCTCTTGGCATAGCTGAGTCAGTGCCTCCAGTGAGGCATCAGGTGGTTGAAACATCTCAATGGGTATTCCGTCAATTCCTGTAGCTTTGTTCTTTGCCAATTCTTTCAGTGCAGCTTTGACTTCTTCCTTCACCACCATCAGTACTGATCATTGCCACATTTTGAAATTCTTTTTGGTACACTGACTCTGTGTATTGCTTCCATCTTCTTTTGATGTTTCCTGCGTTACTCAATATTTTGCCCACAGAATCTTTCAATATTGCAATTCAAGGCTTGAATTTTTTTCCTCAGTTCTTTCAGCTTGAGAAGTGCTGAGCATGTTCTTCACTTTTGGTTTACTAACTCCAGGTCTTTGCACATTTCATTATAATAACTTACTTTGTCTTCTTGAGCTGCTCTTTGAAATCTTCTGTTCAGTTCTTTTATCTT
>NW_006922267.1:658459-659792 GCF_000298275.1 Orycteropus afer afer | reverse complement strand
CACTAATGCCTATGATATTGATGTTTATGCATTGCATTTCATTTTTGACAACTTCCAATTTTCCTTGATTCATACTTCATAATTCCATGTTCTGATTTTTAATGAATATTTGTAGCTATTTGTTATCATTTTGAGCCATGCTACATCAGCATATTGAAGTTCCAAAATCTTTACTCCATTGATGTCATTTAAGGGTAACTCTACTTTAAGGAGGCAGCTCTTCCCCAGTTGTATTTTGAGTGCCTTCTGATCTGAGGGGCTCATGTTCTGGCACTATATTGGACAAAGTTTCAGGGCTATTCATAAAGTTTTCCAGTAGTATATATATACTGTATGCATCAGAAAAATCCACAATAAGCATCACTCTGCCTGCTTATAAATAGTGAGAAATCCACAGTTCAGGCCACCAATATTACAGGACCAATCTTCATGGTGGTCTGTCTGCTCTGCTTCTAGTCAGTAATGAGAACTGCTGACTAAGGCCACTTTGAGCTAGGAAAATGTCTTAAATGGAATCTGCTACCATAGCCAACATGCTTCTGCTAGGTCTTTGAAGCAAACAAGGCAGATCTCCCTGTAAGTCCATTATGAATGTGTCATCCCCTCTTCCACCAGCTAAATGTTGGCTACTAGGCTGCTGTGAGTTGCTGTAGATATCTCCCTGCTGTGATATCTGCTCCCACAGCCAGAAATCTACCTACCTGCTCACAAGGGACACCTCATAGCTCAGGCATCCAAAATTAACAAAAACAGATATCCTTGGGTATCATTTTTGGTTTGCTGGTTCCCCTCCTTGTCACTGCCAAGGTTTGGTGACTGAAGCTACTGTGAGATAGAAAATAGGCACTTTGAATGGATCTTGCTACTGCAGTCAACATACTTCCACAGGGACTTTGAAATCAACAAGGCAGACATCCCTGGGATTCTTTGTGGAGTATGACAGCCCCTCTTACCAGAAACTGTTGGCTATTGGGCTAATACAAATTGCTTCAGAAGGTCCCCTGTACTGGAGGTGGGTTACTGAAGGGGAGACTACTCACTGAACCAACACAGTGATGCTGGGGCTATTAAATCAACCAGACAGATTTCTCAGAGGTCAGCCTGAGGAGTGTCAGTCCCTCCTCCTATATGGAGAGATACAAGCCTGGGCTTCTCCTGAATGTCAACTCAAATATAAGTGGCCCCTACAGAGCAAGGAGAGAAGCCTCAGGCAGAACATGAGGGTAATATCTAGCCACACAGGAGCCTCATTGTGTGTGGGGCTTTCTGACTGAAAATGAAGTTAAAGAAACAGAGAAGTAAGGGAGATATAACAAGAGAGAGGGCACTGTAC
>NW_006922267.1:657207-657991 GCF_000298275.1 Orycteropus afer afer | reverse complement strand
TATATATATATATATAGAGAGAGAGAGAGAGAGAGAGAGAGAGAGACAGAGAGAGAGACAGAGAGAGAGACTGACTGACTGACTCTAGAGGACTTTCGGTAATTTGACAGAATAGGTAGACAGACTACAAGGACTCTCTTCAACAAAGAAAAGAGGAACCAATTAGCACAGATACAGAACATAATCCTGGAGCCCTGAGCTTTGAAAAGAAAGATACAGAAGAGGACTAGACTCCAACTGGTGGAATAGCGTGCATAAGAATGGCAAAAAGGGAGACACATGGAGGTGCAGACAGTCAGCAATCCTGATGGCACAGATATCTTGGACATTCCCAACTGGTGTTAGGACCTAAGAATTAGCCTAAAGTTTGGCTCTGTTAGCCAGGGGCTGCATGGAAGACTGCACTGGTGGCTGGTGAGTGAAAGGGGAAGCACCAAAGAGTGAGATAAGCTGAGCTGTGGACTTTTGGCTGTCCAGAGGATGTACCATTTTGAATATTTACAAGTGATTTGACCATTTTGGGAATTTAAAGCAACAACATTCACTCAGATTCCAGGGACCTAAGCAGGTTCCACTTGCTGGGGAATGCAAGGACATTTGGGACACTGAGCACTAGAAAGGTGCAATATTCCCCTTGTTACTCTTATACCCCACACTCTATTGGTGAATGGAGGTGAAGCCATCACTCACTCCTACCCAACTTCTGGGCCGGCAGGAATTCCATCCCAGTCTGTGTGCTCTGACAGAGACTGGGTGCCCTGCCCAGATTTTTTTTTTTTTTTTT
>NW_006922267.1:654476-655407 GCF_000298275.1 Orycteropus afer afer | reverse complement strand
CAAATCAATGGAAGACAGAATTAATGAGATTGAAGACAAATACCTGAATACTTCTTTGGAAAAGGATGAATCAGAAAAAGGATAAAAACAAACTGAAGAAAGCCTAAGATTAATGTGGGATGCCATCAAAAGGAATAACCTACATGTAATCAGAATTCCAGAACAGGAAGAGAAAAATAAAACCACTGAGAAAATTGTCTGAGATTTGTTGGAAGAGAATTTCCCTGATATGATGAAAGATGAGAATATATCCATTCAGGAAGTCCACCAAACCTCAAACAGGATAGACCCAAAAAGAAAATCACCAAAACATATCCTAATCAAACTCACCAAAACCAAAGAAAAAGAATCTTAAAAGCAGCACATGAAAAATGAAAAGTTACCTACCAAGGGAAACCAATAAGACTAAGATCGTATTTCTCAGCAGAAACCATTCAGGTAAGCATGCAATGGGATGGTATATATAAAACCCTGAAAGAGAAAAAATTCCAACCAAGAATTATGTACCCAACAAAATTGTCTGTCAAATGCAATGGTGAAATTAGGAGATTTCCACATAAACAGAAATTAAGGGAATTTGTTAAAACCAGACCAACCTTACAAGACATACTGAAGGGAGTCCTTTCAACAGACAACCAATAATAGCAAGCAACAACTGATTATTAATACACATGATATATAACTCAGAAATCAACCCAGTTATGGAAGTATCCAAAGTAAAATAAGCTTGCAAGATTGTAAAAATGGAACAAAAGACATATTGGCAAACCAGGACAACTACAAAGCAAAAAGAGAAAAAAATAATGTACTAACAGAACTTCTACATGGTGAGGAAGTCAAGAGAGTTGCAAGATAGAATGGACTGTTCTAAACTCAGGGAGAAAATTATAAATCACAGGGTAACCTCAAGGAAAAATGATAAACCTTCACA
>NW_006922267.1:648411-654376 GCF_000298275.1 Orycteropus afer afer | reverse complement strand
AAAAAAATGAGCTCAGCACAGAAAATTATATGGTACAAAGAAACCAGGAACACTACGAGAAACATGAAACAAAATGAGAGCAACCAATTCATAACTTGTCAATAATTACACTGAATGTCAATGGACTAAGTGCACCACTCAAGAGAAGAGTTGTGTACTGGATAAGAAAACATAAGCCATTGATTTGCTGTTTACAAGAGACACACCTTACAGAGAAAGACAAAAATAGACTAAAAATCAAAGATTTGATTGGAAATCAAATCAAATATTGGAAAAAGATGTATCATGCAAATGGCAACCAAAAAAAAAAAAAGTGTAGAAATGGTAACTTTGATTTCTGATAAAATTGGCTTTAAGACAAAAGCACCATCAGAGACAAGGAAGGCCATTACATGATGATTAAAGGATTGATGGAACAAAAGATATAACCATAATATATATCTATGGACTCAATGACATAACCTTAAAATACATGAATCAGACTTTAACAGAATTGAAAAGACAAATAGATGATGCCACAGTCAGAGTAGGAGACTTTAGTACAACACTTTTAATCACAGACAAAACTGGAAACTCAACAAAAATGCAGAAGAACTAAACAATACAATCCACCAACTTGACCTCCTAGACATCTGCAGAGCACTTCACCCAATATCAGTACAATATGCATTCTTGTCCTGTGCACATGGAACATGCTCCATGACAGACCATATGTGAGGCTGTTTTGGTTAGCTAATGCTGCTATGACAGGAATATACCTTCAGTGGAATGGCTTGAACAAACAGGAATTTATTCTCTTACAGTTTGGAGGCTTTAAGTCTGAGTTCAAAGTGCCAGGCTCTAGGGGCAGGGTGAAAGCCCCTCCACCTTGGGCTTCAGCTCTGCCTCCTGCTCTCAGCCCAATGGAGCTAGAGGTTTATCTTCACTCAGAGACCTACTGGCTGCAGAAACTGACAAGCCCATGGTTGATAAGTAAAAAAGGCACAGTCCTGATGTTACCAAACTGCACAGCAGCCTTTAATTCAAATTGATTGAAAGTCCTAAGGTCAGCAGAACATGGCAGGCTGCTGAACAACGACATGGCTACATATACATTAGGTAGATACACTCCTTGAGGAGATCAATCATGGGGGAATAGAAGGTCTGTGTATGCACAGGGAGACAGCTCAGGGGGCAGGAGTACATGGGAAGGAAGGACACAGGGAAGAGGTAACTATGGGAAGGAAGTGGGAAGAGAGCTGTTGTACTGTGGGAAATTGCAGTCAATGTCATGAGACAAAGTTTATGTGAACTGCTGTATGAAAAGTGAATTACCTCTGTAAACTTTAACCCAAATCATAATGAAAAGAAAAAAAAAAAGATAGGAACTCTAAAAAGAAGCAAAATAGAAATGTTGCAACTGAAAAGAGACAATTACTGAAATGTGTTTTTGTGTTGGTCTACCCTGTAACTCTACTGAATTAGTTTATTATATTTCCTGTGTATTATTTGGGATGTTTTTATGTATTGGATTATATCATCTGCAAAGAGAAATAGTTTTTCTTCTTCCTTTGTAATTTGTATACTTTTATTTATTTTTCTTGCTTAATTGCTCTGGTTATAACTTCAAGTAAATATTGAATAACAATTATGAAAGGGAGCACCCTAGTTTGTTTCCTGATATGGGGAAAGTTTTCAGTCTTTCACTATTGAGTATGAGGGTAGCTGTGGGATTTTCATAAATGACCTTTATTGTATTGAGGAATTTCACTTTTACTACTAGGTTCTTGAGTGTATTTATCATGAAAGGATGTTGGGGGATTCTGGGAACACTGTGGGGTAAACAGATCATTGTTTAGACCCTCTCCCATGAATGCACTAATACCTCCAAAAAAACAACAACAACAACAAAACAAACTTTACTGCCATCTCGTCGGATCTGACTCATAGCGACCCTTCCTTGGTATCACTACGGAAGTAGATTGTGAGTCTTCCTTCTGAGGAGTGGCTGGTGGGTTTGAATCACCAGCCTTCTGGTTAGCAATCAAATGCCTTGGGCACTATGCCACCAGATACAAGAAAATGGTATTCAATCTTGAGAAACTTAGAACTGGAGAGCATAGGACAACAGCAAAAGCTACAAAAGGGCAAAAGTTGAAGTTTCAGTGATGAGTTGCATTCAGTACAAAAATCACTTCTCCAACATTCCCTACCCCTCGCCCCAGCAACATAGGTCTTTCGCAGCTGTGGACTTTGGAAGCCTCCTTTATGGAGCCTACTTCTCCAGCCTACGCCTTCTCTGCCTGTGCAGAGAAACAGGACTCCAAACTTCTGATTAACAAGACAGACCTTACTGGGGGGTCTATTTGGATTTTGCCAGCCCCTTCCTCACCTGGTAACCATGGACTGCCAGACTGCTGCAAATTACAAGAGTAGACCCCCCTGAGAAGGACACAAATCTCCAAATCCAAGAGGCTCAAAAAGCTCCAATCATGATAAACCCAAAATCAGCTACAATTAGACACATTGTAATCAGGCTCTCAAAAAGTAAAGTAGAACTCTGAAAGCAGTGAGAGAATTGAATAACATAAAACAAAAAAGCAGTCAAATGTGTTAGGCACTATGCTACCAGAGCTCCCTTGAATAGTATGAAGGAACCCAAATAAGATTAAATGTCCATTTCTCCTCAGAAACATTGGAACCCAAAAGGCAATGGATTGGTATAGTTAAAGTACTGAAAGAAAAATGGGAGAAAAAAAACAACTGTCAACCAAGAATTCTATACTCAACAAAACTGCCCTTCAAGAATGAGGGTGAAGTTCCTAGACAAACAGAAGCTGAGAGAGTTCATATCCACTGGACTTCCCTACATAAAATCCTAATGGGAATCCTTTAGATAGAAGAGAAATGACACTAGAAAATAACTCAAAGCCATACATAAAAAAGAAAGATCTCTGGTAAAGGTAACTGCATGGGCAAGTAAAAGGACTACTAATAGATATTCATACTTGTTAATTCTGTTTTTCCCTCATACTTTGTAATGACATCTGTATATATAAAATGTATAAAGTTATGCTACAAGGTACATGAAATACAGGGATGCAATCAGTGATAATAACATCAAAATAGAGATAGAGGAATTTATAGATTAAAAATTCCTTACATGTTACTGAAGTTAAGTTGGTATCAGCTTACCCCAGAATGTTAAAAATACAAAATGTAAAATGTAATATTCCTGGTAATCATTAAGAAAATATCTGAAAATGATGCACAATAGGAAAAAAAAAAAAAAGGAATTAAAGTAGCTCAACAACAAAACACAAAAACTGGTAGTATCGGACGATAGAGACAAAGATGTTTTAACACACACACACAATTGGTACAAATAAGTTTTTTCTTATCAGTAATTGCAGTGAATGTAGATGGATTAAATGCTCCAATCAAAATGCAGAGAATTGCAGAATGGGTTTTTTAAAAAAGATCCAACTATATGCTGTTGCAAGAGACACACCAGAGATTCAAGGACCAACTAGGTTGAAAGTAAATGGGCCATCTTTTTTATTATTGTTATTGTCCTTTTGTATGCCTTGTTGTTTTGTTTGAAATTGTGACATTTGAATGTTACCTCAGTCTCCGATTTTTCTCTTTCTCTGGGGTTTAGAAATTTGGGGTTTGGAATATACATATTTAATATCTGCTTAAACCACCAAAACAAACTCACTACCATCGAGTCAGATCCTACTCATAGCTTTTCCAAGGCAGTATCACTACGGAAGTAGATTGTGCAACCTTCCTTCCGAGGAGTGGCTGGTGCTTAGTGACCTTTATTTTCACAATGACTGTCCTCTTGGACATGTGTGAACATCATGGACTCTGTTCCCTACTCTGTGCCCAGAGTAGTAGCTAATGGTTTGAAAGAGATTTCCTTGTTCTCCAGTAAAAAAAGGAAAAAGGAAAAAAAAACACACCGCAAAACAAAGCAACAACAACAAACAAACAAAAACATATGGATAAATATCCTCTGTCGAACCTATATATATATGTGTGTGTGTGTGTGTGTGCGTGTGTGTGTATAGTCAAGTTCTGCTTCCCACACCTGTTCAGCTTGTGTGTCTATCTGTGTATCCAGTCATAGATGATTGTTATTACTTTCATTTCAGGATTGTGTGTGTAATACTATTTACCTTTGTTGCCTTTTAACTCTTGTACTCCTCCAAGTGTCTCCTTTGCCTTGATCATTTTTTGCTAACTTCCTCTTTATTGTGTATTGCCTTTCCCTTCACCCAAGGTAATATGTATCTACCCTCTGGTTAGTGGTTTGCCTTTCATTCCCCTTCCATCCCAGGTAATCATCAAAGAATGTATCTTTTTGTATGAAAACCTGTTCTTGACATTTTATAATAGTGGTCTCATACAATATTTGTCCTTTTGTGATTGACCAATTTCACTGAGCATAATGTCCTCCAAGTTCATCCATGTTACGTTTTTTAGATTCATCATTATTCCTTAACTTTATAGTTAAGGAATACCATACACACAATGGTAGTATTCCATTGTGTGTATGTGCCATAGTTTGTTTACCCATTCATCTATTGTTGGTCATTTAGATTCTTTTCATCTTTTTCCTATTGTGAATAGTGCTGCAATAGACATGGGTGTGCATATATATCTATTAGTGTCATGACTCTTATTTCTGTAGGACATATACCTAGTAGTGGGATTGCTGGATCATATGGTATTTTTATTTCCAAATTTTTAAGGAAGCACCATACAGTTGTTGTGCCATTTTACACCAGCCATGGATGATGGTTCCATTGTTTCTACACACTCACCAGCATTTGTTGTTTTTTTGTTTTTTGTTAACTTTGCTATTAATCCTGGGGTGAGATGATATCTCATTGTTTTGACTTGCATCTCTCTAATGGCTAATGATCGTAACCATTTCTTCATGTGTATGTTGGCAGCCTGAATGTCTACCTTGGAGAAGTGTCTGTTCTTGTCATCTGCCCATTTTTAAATTGGATTACTTGTTGAGATGTTGGAGTTTGCTATAAATTTTAGAGATTAGTCCCTTGTCTGATATGTTGTTGACATCTTTTTTCCCAGTCTGTGAGTTCTCTTTATACTCTCTTGGTGAAATGTTTGGATGCACATAAGTGTCCAGTTTTCAGGAGCTCCCACTATCTCATTTGTCTTCTGGTATTTGTGCCTTTTTTAGTTATGTTTGATAGTGTAACATGTCATGTGTTAGGGCCCCTAAGATTGTCCCTGTTTTTTTTTTTAATGGTCTTTATAGTTTTTGGGTTTAATTTAGATCTTTGATCCATCATCAGTTTCCCCCCCCCCTCTTTTTTTTTTTTTTTTTAATAGTGTGAGACATGGTTCTTGTTCCATTTTTCTGCAAAGGGATGTCCAGTTTTACTAAAACCATTTATTAAAGTGGACATTTCTTCCCCATTTTATGATTTTTGGCCTTTGTCAAAGATCAGCTGTCCATAGGTGCATGGATTGAGAACTTCTGGGTTCTCAGTTCCGTGTCTGTCGTTGTACCGATATCGGGCTATTTGACTGCCATGGCTGTATTGTAGGTTTTGAGTTCAGGAAGGGCGAGGCTTCCTACTTTGTTCTTTTTCTTCTCTGGAGTCTCTTTGCTTTGCATATAAAGTGGGTGATTAGTTTTTCCATATCTCTAAAGAATGATGATGGAATCTGGATCAGGATGGCATTATATCTCTGGATCACTTTGAATGTTGTTGTTGTTGTTAGGTGCTGTCGAGTTGGTTCTGACTCATAACAACTCTGTGTACAAAGGAATGAAACAGTGCCTGGTCCTGGCACCATCCTTACAGTTGCTGTCATGCTTGAGCCCATTGTTGCAACTTCTATGTCTGTCTATTGTGTTGAGGGTCTTCCTCATTTTCACTGACCCTCTACTTTTCCAAGCATGATATTTTTCTCCAGGGAATGGTCCCCTCTGATAACATGT
>NW_006922267.1:644065-647344 GCF_000298275.1 Orycteropus afer afer | reverse complement strand
ACTGCCTCGGAAACCCAAGGAGGGGTCACTATGAGTCAGGGCTGACTCGACAGCACATAACAACAACAACAACAACAACAACCATTCCCTGGAGAAAGGTATTATTCTTGGTAAAGTGGAGGGTCAACAAAAAAGGGAAAGAGCCTCAATGAGATGGATTGACACAGTGGCTGCAATGATGGGCTCAGGTACTGAAAGGATTGTGAGAATGATGCAGGACCAGGCAGTGTTTCATTCTGTTTCACATAGGGTCACTATGAATTGGAGCTGACTTGACAGCACCTATCAACAACAGCAAGGGATCATGTCATCTTCAAATAGAGAGAGTTTTACTTCTTTTTTGCCGTTTTGGATGCCTTTTATTTCTCCTCCTTGCCTTATTGCTCTGGCTGGGGCATCTTTGTCTGTTATCTGTTCATAAGGGAATGCGTTCAGTGTCTCTCCGTTGAAACTAATTCTGTCTGTTAGTTTTCTATATGCCCTTAATTATATTGAGGAATTTCCCTTCTATTCCTATTTTGTTGAGGATTTTTATCAGTAATGGGTGTTTGATTTGTTCAAAAGCCTTTTCTTCAATTGATTGATATGATCATATGGTTCTTTTCCTTTGTTCTATCTATGTGGTAGATTATTTTGATTGTTTTTCTAATGTTGAAGCTTCCTTGCATACTTGGTATGGGTCTCACTTGGTCATGATGTATTCTATTTTTGATATGTAGTTGGTTTCTCTTGGCTAGGATTTTGTTGAGAATTTTTGTGTCTATGTTTATGAGAGAGATTGGTCTATAATTTTCTTTTTCTGTGGTGTCTTCACTTGGCTTTGGTATCAGGGTTATGCTCGCTTCATAAAATGAGTTCAGAAGTATTGCATCATTTTCTACGTTCTGGAATAGTTTGAGTAGAACTGGTGTCAGGTCTTCTCTGAACGTTTAGTAGAATTTGCCACTAAAGACATAGGGGCCAGTACTTTTTTCCCTTGGGAGTTTGTTTCTTTGTGTTTTTTTTTTTTTTTTTTTTTTAATGACCTTTTCAATTTCTTCTTTTGTTATAGGTCTGATCCAGTTTTCTACTTCAGTCTGTGTAAGTTTAGGTAGATACTATGTTTCTAGAAATTTGTCCATTTCTTCTATGTTTTCAGATTTGTTAGAGTACAATTCCTCATGGTATTTTGTTATTATCCTTTGGTTCTATTACGACATCACCCATTTCATTTCTTATTCATGTTATTTGCATCTTCTCCTTTTCTTTTGTTAGATTTGCCAGTTGTTTGTTGATTTATTAATCCTTTCAAAGAACCAACTTCTAGTATTGTTGATGCTTTCTATTGTTTTTCTGTTGGTTTCCTTTCTTCCAACTCTAATCTTTATTATTTTCTTTCTTCTGGTGACTGTAGGCATTTTTTGCTGCTCATTTTCTATTTGTTGGAGTTGGTGGTTTAAGGTGTTAATTTTTATTATTTCTGCTTTTTTTGGCCTGTGCATTTATTGCTATAAATTGCCTTCTGATACTGCTTTTGCTGTGTCCCAAAGGTTTTTGTATGTTGTGTTTTCGTTCTTTTTTTATTCAAGGAATTTTAAAATTTCATTTTGTGTTTCTTCTATTACCCAGTAGTTTGTAAGTAGGATACTATTTGGTTTCCACATTTGAATTTTTTTTCTTTTATGTTCCTGTTGATTTCTTATTTTATAGCAATATGACTTGAGAAGATGGTTTGTAGTATTTCATTATTTTTAAATTTATTGAGAGTTCCTTTGTGACCTAACATATATTCTATTCTGGTGAATGTTCCATCTGCACTGGAAAAGAATGTATATTGTGCTGTTGTTGGGTAGAGTGTTCTTTACATGTCTGTGAGGTCCAATTGTTTGATACTATTGTTTAGTTCTTCTGTGTCTTTGTTGAGTTTCTTTCTAATTTTTCTATCCTTCATTGAAAGTGGTGTGTTACAGTCTTCTACTATTACTGTAGAGTTGTCTTTCTCTTTTCATTTTGGTTAAAGTTGGATTTATGTATTTTGGTGGTTTTTCATTTGGGTGTGTAGATATTTATTATGTTTATGTCCTCTTATTTGATTAACCCTTTAATAATGTGTTTCCTTTTCTCTTGTGCTGGTTTTTGCCTTAAAGTCTATTTTACCAGAAATTATTATTGCCACTTCTGCCCTTTTTTATTGCAATTTGCTTGATATATTTTTTCCAACCTTAAATTTTTGTTCTACTTTTGTTTTTGTGTCTAAGGTGTGTCTCTTGTAGACAACAGATTGATTGGTCATGTTTTCTTATCCATTTTGCAACTCTCTGTCTCTTGACTGGTGTATTTAATCCATTTACATTCAGTGTAATTATCAGTAGGTATGAATTTATTGCTGTTATTTTGCTCTGTATTTTTTTTGTGTGTGTGTGGTGCTGCTGATTCCTTTGTTACATATAATTTTCTTTGATGAGTTTATTTTGTATAAAGATTTTCTTATTTCCTTAATTGTTGTTGTTTCAATGTTCATCTTTATGATAGTCCTCTTTTTTATTTTGGTGAGAAGATTTACTAATTTTCTTTGAAGTTACCCTGTAATTTATCATTTTATTCCTAAATTTAAAACAGTACATTTTCTCTTGAAATCCTTTTGATTTCCTCTCCATTTTGTAAGTTCTATAACTATACTGTTCCCACTTTTTTCTTATTTACAAGTTGGTGTCTCTGCTTCCTTAGTTTCAGTATTGTATACTTCTATATATGCTTTAGTGTCTGGGTGATGTTGTCATGTGTATTAATCTCATTTTGTTGTCTGCTGTTGTTTGTTCTCTATCTGCAGGACCCTCTTTAGCATCTTTTGTAAGTTTGGTCTTGTTTTTACAAATTCTCCTAATTTCTGCTTATCTGGAAATGTCCTAATTTCACCATAATATTTGAAGGACATTTTTTCTAGGTATATAACTCTTGGTTGGCAATTCTTTTCTTTCAGGGTTTTATATGATCATCCCATTGCCTTCTTGCCTGTATGGTTTCTGCTGAGAAATCAGAGCTTAGTTTTATTGGTTGACATTTGAAGGTAACATTTTGAGTTTTCCTCAAGTTGCTTTTAGTATTTGTTCTTTGTCATTGAAATTTTGATTATGATATGTCTTGCTGACTTTCTTTTGGGATTCTGTTTGGGGTTCATTGTGCTTCTTCAGTGCATATGTTCTTGTCTTTCCTGATATTAGGGAAGTTTACTTCCAACAAATTTTCGATAGTTTTCTCTTCCTGTTCTAGAATTCCAATTACATGGATGTTACTCCTTTT
>NW_006922267.1:640416-643128 GCF_000298275.1 Orycteropus afer afer | reverse complement strand
AGCCTGTCCACCTATCTATCCACCCATATACCCACATTTGCCTTCACTGGCAACTTGTACTGTATGTGCAAAAGGGTTCATCTTTGTTGTCTGTACTTCCCATGTACTTCTCTATGTCTTTCTCATCCTAAATGCGGCCATATTGGTCACTCCCATTTGGTACATTGCCCTTCTCTTCACCCAAATCAATACTTCTCTCTATCTATCTAACAGCATTCCCTCCCCTCCCCTCCCACCCCTGGTAAGCAACAAGGAAAATTTCCTTCTATAGATAAACCTTTCCTTAACTCTTACAATAACAGAATAATACAATATTTTTTTGTGTGATTGACCTATTTCACTCAGCATGATGTCCTCCAAGTTCATCCACATTGTGTGGTGCTTTGCAGGTTCTACATTATTCTTTAGCATTGCATAGTATTCCATTGTGTGTATGTACCATAGTTTGGTTATCCATTCCTCAGTTGATAGACACCTAGGTTGTTTCCATCGTTTGGCCATTGTAAATAGTGCTGTGATGAACATGGGGCTGGGAGGCTTTCTTCATTATTTTTTTCGGTATATTTTTCTTACTGTTCCTCTGAGAGTAATATTGTGAGATTTGTCTTCAATCTTGCTAATTCTGTCTTCCATTGATTTAATTCTACTCCTTTGCCCTTTCAGTGTGTTATCTATTTCTGAAATATTTGTATTGATCTTCAAGATTTCTGTTGGCTGTTTGTCTGATTTCTATTTTTTCATTTATTTTATCAGTTTGTTTTCATATTGATTTCCTGTATTCTTCTAGTATTTTTTCTGTCTTTCCCTTAGTTTTATCAGTGTTTTCCTTGATCTTTCTCTCTGTCTGTTGAAGGTACCTAAATATAATTCATTTGATTCCTATCAGGTAGTTCTAATGTCATTTCTTCATCGGGGTGTTTTCTAGCTCTGACACTTGTTTGTGTCACTCTCTTTTACTTCTTTGCATGAACTGAGGTTATCTGTTTTCTCTAAGACATTCTGGTAGTATTCTCTTTGTATAAGTTGGTGATGTATGTTGGTGTATTTTGCTCAGTTTTTTGTCTTTAATTTGTTTTGATATATCTGAATGAGTGGGGTATGGGTGCTACTCTGTGCATTAGTTTGGCAGCACTTAAGTGCTCACCACCTGTCTCCTGTTGTGTTTGATAGAAGATGGGAGTGTATGTGCAGTTCTTTCTTCACTATTTATGTAGAGCAGTTGAGGAGTAGTTGGGTTTGTATTGGCCACTTTCTATCATTGATCAGATGGTAAAGGAATGGATGGTGGCCCTTGCCCTATGGGTGGGGCTGCAGGAGGTGCAGATTTTGATGGGCAGTGTATGTACAGTTGATGTCTCCTGCCAGGTGACACAAAATATAATGAGAAAAAATACAAAAACTAACAGAAAATAAAATAAAATATAAAAATTGAGAAACAACAAATAAAACAAGAAAAATAAACCAAACAAGAATGATAAAAATAAAAGAGGAAAAGAAAATAACAACAACAAAAAAAAATCTAGCAGAGGAAGGAAAGAGAAAAAGTAAAGGCATAATAAAGAAAAAGTAAGAAAAAAATTAAAAAGTATAACAAGGGAAGGAGAAAAGAAAAGAGGAAAGAAATGAAAAAGAAAAGTAGAAAATGAAAAAGTAAGAAAATGAAAACAAAAACAATGGACGATAGAAGAAAGGAAAAATAAAACTAGTGGGGGGGGCACCTGGATAGTGTGCCTCCAGGCCATAGAAATGGCAGTAGGTAGAATGCCTCGTTCCAGAAGCAGTTTCTGCCATCCTAGAAGGCAGCTGGAGACAGGGCATCTGGTCCTGGAAGATACATCTATCAGCTTAGAAGGTGTCTGGGGACAAGGTGCCTTGTCCTATGAGGAGTCCCTGCCAGTCTAGGGAGCCACTGTGGGCCAGGCCTCTGGCCCA
Source organism: Orycteropus afer afer (assembly GCF_000298275.1). Classification (NCBI taxonomy): domain Eukaryota; kingdom Metazoa; phylum Chordata; class Mammalia; order Tubulidentata; family Orycteropodidae; genus Orycteropus; species Orycteropus afer. The sequence continues at coordinate 641,196 of NW_006922267.1, read as the reverse complement.
GGAAAGAGTCACAATGACAAGAGTCAGTCCGGAAGACAGTTTGTGGAGGGGAACCTGGTCCTAAAAGGAGTTCCTACTGACACCGAAGGCAGCTGGGGGCAAGGTGCCTGGTCCAGGAGTGATTCCTGGCTGGCCCAGAAGGTGGCAGGGGTTAGGAATCCTTGTTCCAGATAGAGTTCATCCCAGCTCAGAAGGTAGTTTGGGGAAGGGTGCCTGATCTCAGAAGGAGTTCTTGTTAACCCAGAAAGTGGCCGAATTCTGGATGCCTGGTCCTTGAAGGTGTTTCCACTGTCCCAGAAGATGTTTGGGAGCACAGCACCTGGTCACAAAAGGAGTTCTTGCCAGCCTAGAAAGTAGCTGGGGATGACCACACCTCTGGTCACTGGGAAGCTGGGAGGAATAAGGAGAAGATTGCACCATCCTGGTATCCCCTACTGGTGTGGCCTGTGCAATCTAGGGCTAGCAGAGCTGATTATCAGGTTGCTGCCCTGATCTATCAGAATGCTGTTTACAGAAATTCAAAATGGCTGTGACGTGTCAGGCCAGTCGACAATTCACAGCTCTGTTTATCTCCTTGTTTGCTGTTTTCATTCAGTTTCTTCTTCTGGTTGGTATTTGATCCACTTCTTTATCCTTTCCTTTAAAGCTCAGGGTTCCAGTATTATCTATGTTTCATATCTTGTGCATTTCTTGTAGAGGATCTGGATTCCTTGTTTGCCTTGTCCACCATCTTCCCAGAAATCTTTTTTTTTTTTTAAGTTATTTTTTTCCTTTAGTTTA
>NW_006922267.1:638326-640301 GCF_000298275.1 Orycteropus afer afer | reverse complement strand
ACTTGGCTGGGCCTGGTTGAGTGGCTGGGTAGCTGGATGTAGTATTCCCCATGATGATATTGGTAATCAACTCCATGGTGGAATCTACTGGGAGCAGCTGAGTAACTGCCTTAGGGAATGTGGTCTGCTTCCTGTATATAAGCAGAAGCCTTGGGGAATGGTCTCTAGCTTATTGCACGCTTGGACCCTGCATGTAGCCGTAGCGTTGTTCAGCAGCCTGCCATGCTCTGCTGATCTTGGGACTTACAATGGACTTAAATTAATGGTCTGCCATGTGGTTTGGTAACATCGGGACTGTGCCTTTTTACTTGTCAACCTTGGGTTTGGCAGTTTCAGCAGCCAGCATCTGTCTGAGTGAAGAAAAGCCTCTGGCTCCAGTGGGTTGGGAGCAGGAGGCAGAGCTGGACCCCAAGGTTGAGTGGTTTTACTCAGCCCCTAGAGCCTGGCACTTTGAACTTGGCCTTAAAGCCTCCAAATTATAAGAATAAACTCGTTTTTTAAGGCCATCCCATTTATATATTCTTGTCAGAGTGGCGCTAGGTAACCAGAACAGCAACCCTGTGTAGAACAGAATGTAACTCTGCTCAGTTGTGCACCATCCTCACAATCCCTGCTATACCTGAGAGCATCATTGCAGCCACTGTGGAAATCCATCTCATTGAGAGTCTTCCCCTTTTTCACTGACCCTCTACTTTACCACGCATGATACCCTTCTCCAGGGAATAATCTCTTTGACAACGTGACCAAAGTAGGTGAGATAATGTCTGGTCATTCTTGCTTCCAAGAAGCATTCTGGCTGTACTTCATCCAGGATTCGTTCATTCTTCTCGCAGTCCATGGTACTTTCTGTATTCTTTGCTAACACCACAACTCAAAAGCATCAACTCTTCTTCAGTCTTCCTTGCTCATTGTTCAGCTCTCACATTCATGTGAAGGTATGAAAATACCATGACTTGGGTTAGGCACATCTTAGTCTTCAAAGAGATGTCTTTGCTCTTTGGCACTTCAAAGAGATCATTTGCAGTAGATTTGCCCACTGCAATAATGAAGTCTTTTCTGAATTTATTGTGATGCTGCTTACCGGTCCTGTTATGAAGATGTTCATTTTCTTTATGATGAGGTGTAATCCATACTGCATACTTTAGTCTTTAATCTTCATCAGTAAGTGCCTCAAGCCATTTTCACTTTCAGCAAGCAAGGTTGTATCGTCTGAATATCGCAGGTTGTTAATAAGTCTTCCTCCAATCCTGATGCCATGTTCTTCTTGATATAGTCCAGCTTCTTGGATTATTTGCTCTGCATACAGATTGAATAAATATGATGAAAAGGTATATCCCTGATGTACACTCTTTGTTAGGTATATGTTTTTTTTTTTAAATACTATTTTGATCTATATGGCTTGCCTATTACATTTTTATCATAATTTTCATAACTCCATGTGTAATAATTCCATCTTTATTTTTTGTCTATCAATTTCTACTGCTTGTTGGTTCTCTGCAGTCTCTGGGTGGTGTGGTCAATCTTCTAGACTGCTAACAAAAATGTAGGAGGTTTGAGTCCATCCAGAGGCACCTCAGAAGAAAGCTGTGGTATTCTACTTCCAGATATTCAGTAATTGAAAACCCTATGGAGCACAGTCTACTTTGTCACACATGGGGTCACCATGATTTGCAGTCATTGCAACAGCAACTGGCTAGTTGGTTGATTGTTTTTCATAGATTTTGTTCATGTCTCCTGTTTTCATGCATGTTATTTTTCATTGTGCTTTGAACAATGTATAAGGAAAATTGTCTAAGGCTGATTTTTTTTAAGTTCATTTGAAAATAATTTCAGACTTACAGAAAAATTAAAGAATAAGAACAGTACAAAGAATACTCATATACCCTTTACTTGGATTCACCTATTGTTTATTTTGGGAGCTCTGGTAGCATATGGCTAAGACACTTGCCTGCTAACCAGACGGCTGGCGGTTCAA
>NW_006922267.1:630351-637681 GCF_000298275.1 Orycteropus afer afer | reverse complement strand
CACACACACACACACACACACACACATATGCACATATATATGAATATGATCTATTTTGCCATTTTTCTGGGCTTCTTTTGAGGCCCTCAGTAGCCTTTCCCTTTCTTCCCCCTTTTCCTCTGCTCACAGCAAGATGGATTTTGGATATACTCTGAGTACTGTAATAATCACCTGGACGCCTGCATGGAGCTCTCCAAGCTAATGAAGGACAGCCGTTACCAGCACTTCTTTGAGGCCTGTCGCCTCTTGCAGCAGATGATTGACATTGCTATTGATGGGTTCCTATTGACTCCAGTGCAGAAAATTTGCAAGTATCCCTTACAGCTGGCTGAGCTTCTCAAGTACACTGCCCAGGATCACAGGTAAGGGATGGAGGGAGGGAGGAGGGAGGAAGAAGGAAATGAAACTTTTCCATGTGTTGGTCTTTATTGATAATGTATGTCTTTTTGCTTTTTCTTTTTTCCTTTTCTTTTGGCTTGTCTGCATAATGGGATGATGATACATGCTTATGAGAATTGCTTGTAAAGTTGTAAATCAGTATGCATATGAAATCAGTGTACAACATCATTATTGTATGACTTAGATCCTTCCTTCAGGGAGCTTATAGCCTAGACCTTAGCACTGAGCTTACCAAGGTGATCAACTCAGATGAGACTAGCATTCAACTGTATATTCCACTCTGCTTGATAGCCTCAAATATCCTGGTACCAGCCTAGTTGTACTGACCTTCTGCACAGCTATGCCCCTGTTTTTTGTTCGTCTTCTCCGTCCTTCTCTGCCCTACCCTACCTGTGCTTTTTCCTTAAACCCAGAGCCTAGCTGTGGGAAAACAGACTCAAGAATTCTCATGAATATAGATCCTTTTAAGAAAACCAATCCAAAAAGGCCCAAGGATCTTCTCTGTCTCTGAATGGAAATGATACCCCTCATGTGCTACCACGTACATACTAAGTGTGTACCTACGTACATACTAAGAGGTATCTCTAACAATGGGGATGGCCTACAGTGAACCATTCCCTCCCTTCTTGTGCCTTACCTCATTCAAGATCTAAAGCCCCAGGCCTGTTTCTAGTGAATTCTGCAACTAGTCTGCCTCTAATTAATCTTAAATTGCTGAACATAGACTTGATGGCCCATCTTTCAGCTCTCTTCCAGACTGATCATTCCAACCAGAAAGAAGGCCTTTCCCAAATTGCCCTAAATTTTTCTGCCTGATTCTTAGGCATGCTGTCTACTTTCATTTGCCTCCATTGCCTAGTCTCCTTGAGGCTAACTGCCAGACCTGAGTCCTTATGGAAAAAGGCCATGGTTTTGGTTTATATCAAGCTTATAGACTAGTTACTTGGTTCATTTTTTGGTTGATCTTGCTTCTTTAGCAAATCATGTGCTTAAATAATTCTGGACCCCTGAACAGATTTCAGACTTGAACCACAAAACAATAGTATTTGGACTTTTCATTTATCAGAGTAGCATGGACAATGATAACGCTGCCCTCCATACCTGTTGGTTGTGAGAAAGGCAAGTGGAGTACTACTCTGAGGCAGGTTACTAGCCAAATAGTGGTTAGGTCCTCATTTCACCAAATCCACTGCCATCAATTCGATTCCAACTCATAGCAACCCTATTGGACAGAGTAGAACTGCCCCATGGGTTTTCCAAGACTGTAAATCTTTATGGAAGCAGATTGCCTCATCTTTCTCATGGAGTAGCTGGTGGATTCCAACCACAGAACTTTTGGTTAGCCGTGGAATACCTTAACCACTATGTTACCAGAACTCCTTGAGGTAATCGTTGTTGTTATGTGCCATTGAGTCGGACCCGACACATAGCGACGCCTCCTTGGGTTTCTGAGGTGGTATCACTATGGAAGTAGATTACCCAACCTTCCTTCTGAGGAGTGACTGATAGCCTCAACTATCCTGGTACCAGCCTAGTTGTACTGACCTTCTGCACAGCTATGCCCCTGTTTTTTGTTCGTCTTCTCCGTCCTTCTCTGCCCTACCCTACCTGTGCTTTTTCCTTAAACCCAGAGCCTAGCTGTGGGAAAACAGACTCAAGAATTCTCATGAATATAGATCCTTTTAAGAAAACCAATCCAAAAAGGCCCAAGGATCTTCTCTGTCTCTGAATGGAATGACGCTACCAGAGCTCCTGAGATAATCATTAGACATGATTAAATTTTACTTGAATAAACTTAATATAGTTCATTGCCAGAAATAAGCCTTGGTTTTCTAAGGATATGTTTTCTTGTGAGGGCTGATGACATTGAAAAACCTTCACCAAAGTTGAGAGATTTGGAAACTAAAAATAGAAAATATTTATGGAAACCAAGAATGGACAGACCCTTAAAGGAAGGTCTTCTAGTCAGATTCCCACATTCTGTAACTGAAAACACAGAGGTCCAGAAAGGGAAAACAGGGACACAGAGTGGACAGTCGTCTGGCTGGGAATCCAGCTTTTGAAAGAGTTCTCCAGGTCATGCTCAGGGATTTTTGTTGGCCATTGCACTACCTAGTCCAGAAGGTCTCTTCTAGTTCTGCCAGCCTGTTATGGCATGATCATGAATGGTCTCTGCAGTAATATTGCATGGGCTAAGTGATCAGAAGCATCCACACTTGTCCCAAAATCTCAGTTGAGCATCCTTCAGATCAATGGCTTTAAAACCTATATATTCAAACAGTAATTCTTAAATGTTTTAATTTTACAGCTCCTTACCCACCTACTCTTTGAGTATTTATTCCATGGAATTTAACAGGAGGTTCTAAAAATCAGACTTATGGACTGATGGTGTTCACTAGGTAAATTACATATTACATAGTTGATTTGAAGAGCCCTAGAAAGACCATTTGCAAAGCACAGGTCAAAAGCCACATTAATTTCTTAGTCCAAATCAATCTGTTTGGGTTTGGTAGGAGCAGGCAAGATAGGACATCTGCCTGGAAGTTGCCATTCCTACGTTCCTTCATCTTCTGACTTGAACCTCTACTTTAAGGCCCTTTTGCTGTCTGGCTTCTTCCTCTCCTCACCTTCCTTGGACTCCAGAGTACCAATATAGTGGCTTAGGCAGTAGCAAGCTACATCCATCCTTGTGCTCCTATAGGGTAACCTCTTGGGTCTAGCACTCCCTCAGGCCATAGACCACTCTTTTTGGCACACCACAGAATGCTATATCAAGATGGCAGATCCTGCTGTGCATGTCAGGAGTAACTTGGGATTGGAAGGCAATTACAGGTTTCTGCCAGCTCAGAGGCTTAGTCAGATAGAATGTTCAAATAGGTAGATTTGAAATGCAGGCAGTCAAAGTGGCCTCTGAGGGGGAAGGTTAGATGGAAAGTGATAAATGGAGAATAATATTGCCTTTGTTTACAGAAAAGTGACATGTTTCCTCTCCTTTCCTTAAGTTGACAAGAAAGAAGATTGCATACAAGATAGAGGTTAGCTGACATATATGGAAGCAGAAAATCTTGGTTCTATCACTCTTCCCTTCAGGAGGCTGGACTCAGGCCTAAGCAGAGGGCTCCCCAGGGCTCTGACCAGTGTTCAAGCTAGACCACAGCTATTCTCTTCTTCTCTAATCCACTCCTAAAGCCAGTGGAGTAGGTTAGATATGGAAACAGTTCTCCTTTAACCATTGTGGGAAAGATAATGGAAAATAAATGTATAGCAATCAAGATTTCTGACTCATCACCACTCCATATGTTGCAGAGTAGAACTACACTCCATATGGTTTTTAAGTCTGTAACTTTTCAGAAACAAATTGCCAGTCCTTTCTTCTGAGGTGCCTTTTGGTGTATTCGAACCACCAACCTTTCAGTTAGTAGTTGAGCACTTAACCATTTGCACCAAAAATGGCAAAGGCAGATAATGTGGCATAGTGGCAGTGATAAATCCATGGTTGGATAATGCCTGAGGTTCAGCAGAGGTAATGATCATTCTCATACCAGCACTGTTCCAGTAGAACATTCTACAATGATATGAATATTCTATTTCTATATTGTATAGTACAGTAGTCACTAACCATATATGGATGTTGAACACTGGGAAATATAGCTAGTACAACCAAGTAGCTAAATATTTTATTTTAATTAAATGTAGCTAGTGTGTGTGTTATGGAAGCTCTGGTGGTGTAGTGCCTAAGGCATTTGACTGCTAACCAGAAGGCTGGCGGTTCAAGTCACTCCTTGGGAAGAAGACTGGGCAATCTACTACCATAGAGATACTGACTCAGACACCCAAGGATGGGTCACTATCAGTCAGAATTAACTTGATGGCAGTGAGTTGTGTTTTTTTTTTTTTTCTTTTAGAGTGCCTGTTATAAATGGACCATGTAGCTCTGTGCTTTACCTCCCAAAAAGTATTTTAAGACATTTTTCTGTTTCCCTCAAATAAGAGAGAAAAGCATAAGGGACAGAAAATGGACCTAATGGAGCAGTACTACTCATTATGTCAGCAACTTCTACTTCCACATTACCATTACCCCTTTTGTCATCAACCTGCCCAGCTTATAAATGGTAGCATGTGCCAGGGAGAATCTTTGGCAATATTACAGCACCTAAAAGATCACCCACAGGCTGGAATAAGGGACAGTAAAAAAAAAAAAATGAAATGTAACAGGAACAAATGTACTGTTTTGCATTTGTGTCTAAGTAAGCAGCTCAAGAACAGGTTGAGAGGCACGTTTCAAAGACACTTAGGAATTGTAGTTGATCAAACTAAAAATGAGTCAGAAGTGGGATCCAGAAGAAAAAAACAACAATAGCTAATATTCATTAAGGCTCAGAATAAAGAAGAGTTTTCTAACAGAGGTGTCTTTACACAGAATAGACTGGTTAACAGTCCATCAGTGGAGTTGAGGGCCATAATCATGGCAGGTCTACAGAGCACAGACTGGAGCTAAGGAGGCCAGATGAGAGGAGGTGCTGCATGTTGTCTTCCCTGACAGTTGGAACCTGCTTCCTTGTACCAATATTTTGCCCACCATGCCACACTTCACCTAATATTAGGAAAGAAAAAGACACTTACCATGCATGTTTTTGTTCTCTCTTTTTTTCTAATTGACATGGGGAAAGTGAGCAGGTTAGTAAATACAGGGCATTTTCAGTTGCTTTAAGGAAAGGTGTTAAGATTGAATTTCCAGTCATCCTCCCCTCTTCTCAGTTCATTACAGCTCCACCTAATGTCTAGGATCTCACTTTAAACCTGTCTTTCACAGGTGCCATTCAACTGGAATCAAGGAACTCTGGTGGTGCAATGCCTAAGACAACTGGCTGCTAACCAGAAAGTTGGCAGTTCAAACCCACCAGCTGCTGTATGGAAGGAATATGGGAAAATCTGCTTCTGTAAAGATTTACAGCCTTAGAAACCCAATGGGGGTCACTGTGAGTCAGAATTGACTCTATGGCAGTATGTTTGGTTTGGTTTTTTATTCAATTGGAAATTAGATCATCCAGGCAGAGAAAACTTGGCTGAGTGGTGTAACCTTCACCATGTGGGTCATCCAGAGTCCCAGGAAGCTGGACCTGGAGTTGCACTTCTGGGACTAGGAGTTTTGGGAATTGATGGCAACTCATGTGATCTCCATCCAAGAGAAATATTTGATATGTAAAATAATACATCTACTATGGGCTAAGGGTAAAGGAGTTTACATGGATAAACCAAACCAAAACAAAACAAAACAAATAAACAAAAAACACAACACGCCCATTGCCATCTAGTTGGTTCTGACTAATAGCAACCCTAGAGGGCTGAGTAGAACTGCTCCATAGGGGTTCCAAGGCTGTAAGTCTTTACAGTAGTAGACTGCTTTATCTTTCTCTGGCAGAGTGACTGGTGGGTATCAACCACAGACGTTTTGGTTGGCAGCCGAGTGCTTAACCACTGTGGCTCTGAGGCTTCTTTACATGGATAGTTGTATTTAATTTATTAAATCTTCAATACATCCTACTATAATTTTACCCATTTTCAAGATGAGGAAATTCAGTCACCGAGAGTTTGAGTGAGACTTACCAAAGACCATGCTCCTAGTCAGTGGAAAAACTGGTTTGAACCTAGGTAGTCTGGCTCCATATTTGTGTACTTTACCACTATGCTGCATCAATTACATCACATTTGTATTAGGCGAGGCTCCCTAGAAATAGTTGGTAAATGAGATGGTGAAACTGTCTGGACTGTGCTATCTCTGAGGCTACCTTCTCTGTCCTCAGTTGGTTGTATCACATAACAACAACAAAAAAGAAACCCACTGCTGTCAAGTCAATTACAACTCATAGTGACCCCTGTTGGGTTTCCAAGGCTGTAGATTTTTACGGGAGTAGATTGCCTTATCTTCTTCACATGGAGGAACTGGAGGGTTTGAACTGCCAACCTTCTGGTTAGTAGCCAAATGCCTTACACAGTATGCCACCAGAGTTGTATCAGATAGGATCCAAAAATAGTGACTTAAAAAAGTAGCTCCTTCCTGTTTTCTATGAACCACCCTTAGATTATGGATCCTTTCCTTATAATCCAAGATAGTTGTTGGAGCTTCAGCCATCACATGCACTTTTTAAGCATCAGAATTGAGTAAGGATCAGAGAAGAGCATGTTTTCTTCCTTAAAGATTTCTCAGAAGTCCCTACCAACACTTTTTTTTTTTTTAATATATCATTGGACAAAGCTTAACTACCCCTTGCTGTAAGGAGGGATAGGAAATGTAGTCTTTTACTCCAGATGCCACAGTTTCCATCCGAAAATGAGTGTTCTGTTACTAAGGAGGAAGAGGAGAATGGATGTTAGGGTTGGCACCTGGCAGTCTCTGGCACTTTGGTTCATCCAGCTCTCACTCTTGTGTTTTCACAGTGACTACAGATATGTGGCAGCTGCTCTGGCTGTCATGAGAAATGTAACTCAGCAGATCAATGAGCGCAAGCGGCGTTTGGAGAATATCGACAAGATTGCCCAGTGGCAAGCCTCCGTCCTTGACTGGGAGGTAGGAACATCACCAAGAGGGGAAATGGGGAATCTGAATAGCTTGGCCAGGACTTTCCCATCTTAGCCAAGGATGGAAAAAGATGAATTACTTTTTAAGATCAGAAGGGAGGATTTAGATTAGAGCTATGGCAAAACTTCCTGTTATTAAGAAGTGCTGGGTGCTTGAATGGCTTTCTTAGACGACTGCAGAAATATTTGTGGAAGTACTTCATTAAGAAAGGAAGAGTTCTTCTCTTTGGGTGTTACAGGAAACAATTGGGTTGATTAAGTAGCCTTTCAAAACTCCTTTAAATCCTAGGATTATTTGATTACTGCCAAAAGTGTGTAGGAATGGCATCGTCTGACCTCTAACTTCATGAAG
>NW_006922267.1:627604-629861 GCF_000298275.1 Orycteropus afer afer | reverse complement strand
ACTCTGTCTTGGGCCAGTCTTTGCTGCCACCATTTCTCTGCTCCTGCTTCTCACCACCTCTTGTTGTCTCAGCAAAGTGTTCATTTCTCTCTGTCTCCAGGGTTGAGGAGGTTCGGTACAGGGATCTCAGGTTCAAAGGGTGTGCTACACTCCTAGCTCTTCTTTCTTGATGTTAGTGAGGTCCCCCAATCCACCTCTGTAATGGCTCATTTTAAGCCTAGTGGGATGGCAAAACTGACCAATCCCATGGTAGGGTTCCATACACTTTATTTGCATGGTCTCACCAACATAGAGGTGCCATATACCTTATTTACATTATTAGCAAGCTATCCAGTTCCCTTGGTGGGGCACAAGTACCTTACCTTTGCATAATCTCACCCTATCATCTGGTGAGAGTCTCAAAGACCATAACTAGAAGAGAGAGCCATATTAAGCAATTAATTACACCACATCCACATACTTTTTTCATTGCTCATATACCTCTATTCCTGTTGGTGGTGTCACCCCACCCTGACACATCTCCTAAGTCTCTCCAAGTCTGCACATTCAAAGCCGTGATCATCATCCTTGACAAAGCCATAAATCAAATTCTCTTTTCATCATCTACTTTTAATAACAATCCATAGCAGCTTTCCTTTCCATTACATGGAAAGCCATGACTTCTCTGAACTCAGAAATCCTCCAGTGACTGAAGTCACTAAAGCCTTCTCTTCCCATAAGCTCACCTACAGAGGATATACACAGCCTAATGAGTAAATCAAGATTTACCTGTGCAACACTACTGCCCTGTTAAAATTCCTGAGGTTGTAATTTAGTAGAAGAGTTGTGAATTACAAGGCCTGTGTATTGAATATGCTATGTAGTGTTTGTCTTTTGTGCCTACCAAGAGAACCAGGAGTAATGACATTTGACATTTATCTCTTCGTCCCAAGTTGTTCAAAGAACCCAGTTAGGAGAGGCTGAACATGCCACTAGGGAGGGAGCAGCAATCTTAAGCCACGTGATGACAGTGAAGGGATGGAGTCAGCTCCCCATTCCACTGGCCTCAAATCAGTTATCATTTTCTGTGATTAAGAGGTAATATCTTTGTAACATTTCAAGCAGTTTGGCTCATTCCAAGAGGACTTGGCATCATCCTTACAAACAGCTACTCACCCAAAGTAAGCTACATGATGTAGGTCTAGAATATTTTTTCTTTCCTTTATTCTACTATCTCCATTCCTCCTTAATGGAGATGGCTGGAAAGGACCACGATTCTTATCAGCTGGCATATTTTTGAGTCTTATTTGCAGTTTAACGTCCTCATCCTGAGTGGAACAGTGGTGATTCTTTGAGAGGCAGAGAAAGGAATATATAAAGATACCTTCTTACTCTAAGAGCACTGGCCCAACAAATATTGTAGGAGACTACTATGGAAAAGGGTTTAACTATATATATATATTCTTTGATGGTTACTTGCGATGAGTGGAAAAGGAAAAATAAAAGTTAAAAATTAAAGATGGTTGCCAGGGAGATAGGGGGAAGGGGAAGAATGAATAAGTAAAGCACAGGGCATTTTTTAGGGCAGTGAAACTCTTTGTATGATACTGTATGGTGGGCACATGACATTGGCATTTGTCAAGACTCATAGGACTGTACAACACAGAGAGTGAACCCTAATGTAAACTATGAACTTGAGTATCAATTTTGGTTTATCTTATAACAAGTGGACCACATGGATGCAAGATGTTAACAATAGGAGAACCCGTGTGCAGGGGGCAAAAGGAGCACATGGGAACTCATTGTACTCTCTGCACTATTTTTCTGTAAACCTAACACTATTAAAAAAAAAAAAAAAGAACACTGGCCCAGACTTACTAGGAAATCATGGACTCTCCTTCCCTTGTGTCTGCTTTCCTTTGGCTAGTTGCCTGATCGGAGGCAGAGAGCTGTGCCAAATGACCTCCAGCAAGCACATCAGCTCTAAGGCATAGAAATGTGACTGGTTAGTGGGCCATTTTTTCTCCCCCAACCCCAGCAGAGTTCTTTGTAAGAGGAGGTTCCCAACAATAGCTGTCTTCATATTCCATGGAACATCTTCCCCCTTCCCAATGCTTAGAAGACCTTCTGATTCCTGCATTCCTAGGGGACCAAAATTAGCTTGAAATTCCTTGGCATACCCAGGCAACTTCATGAACATCAAAATGGAAAGCACTGAGCAATGATTGAAAGACTCAGCATCTTGTTTGAGGAGAGTGTGTGGCAGCATGTGGGGGGG
>NW_006922267.1:624437-627439 GCF_000298275.1 Orycteropus afer afer | reverse complement strand
TCATCTAAATTGCTAAGCAGAAAATCTTCTTGTGGTTCCTTTCTCAGATTCTGAGATCACTGTGGAACTTGCCAGCTCCAAAGGAGTTGACCACTAGGAAGACATGTGTATAGCAAGGGCCTCATAGGTTCATTTCAGAGGTCAGGCCCAAAATGTCTGTTATGTTTGCCATATCTGTATAAGTTTTCCTTTAAGGTGGATAAGTGTTAGGGAATTGTCCCCAAAAAGCAATAGAACATGGAATGTGAGGTGAGTTCCTTCTGACCTAGCAGTTGAACAGACAAAGAGAAGTCCTGCCAGCTTGTTGAAGACAGCTGTGGGCAACCTCTACAAATCAAGAAAAGGAAGCAAAATTTTGCTGTCTCTGCCACTGTCTTGCCTCCCAGATATTGGAACAAACAGGGTTGTTGTCAAAGGCATCTGCATAATACCTCAGCTTCATTATTCAAATGAAAAAGAGAAGTGATAGGGGAAACATTCAGAGCTTAATCCCTCTTGCAGAGGAATTGGGAAAGGTAGTAGAGGGTTGGTGGTATGCAGGCAGTTGTTACCTGCTCAATAAATCAGTGAAATTAGCTAGAAAATAGGAGCCCTTGTATTATGTCCAGTCCAGGCCCTTCCCTCAACTTACTCCATGAATATTTTGGATCTCTTTGTTTAACTCTAGTTTATATCCCCACTCCTTGCAAGCCTATGGGGAGCTAGAGTTCCTAAAGCACACCATCTCTACTTCACCTTCCGGGACTCCTGAAAAGTAAACAGATCATTCATTCCTCTAAGTAATTATCAATACCTGAGAGCAGGTTGAGTTAGCAGCAAGGAGAAGAGCCTTTTCCCAGAGACTGCAGTTTCTGGACCATTTCTTATTTCTCTGATGTTGAGGTTCAGTTGAGTTATCACGTCATTACTTTTCATGCTCATTCACTTGAAGGGAGAAGGATCATATGGCTGATAGCTTCTTTTTAACTTTTTTTTTTTTTCCACTGGAGATTTTTACCAGGAGCCGAAGTTTGCAGCTCATGTTTCCAGGGCTTTATTACATGTAGTTGTAATTTCCTCCTCGTGGCATCCATCCCCTCCAGGCCTGGTTGTGTAATACCTAGGTGCCTGATCCGATTAACCACTGGATGATTGAGTCCAAAGAAGCTGGTGGAAACCAGCAAAACCAGCGTGATGGAGGTAGCAAAAGTATCTTATTTAAAACCTAAGGTGGCTTAATGAAGCATGCTCCTTGGAGCAGGACTGGATAGATTTGTTATTTCCCTGCCTTCCTGGAAGTAGGCAGCATTTAAAATAAACTGGATGAAAAGGGTGGTATTCCCCTTGTCCTTCTTTCCTTGAATCTAGTACAGCCACAACTTCACATCAGATAATTGAGAGACCTTTACCCAGCCCTGAGAGCTGGCACTCTAACTTTGGACTTACAGCCTCCTAAACTATAAGAGAATAAATTCCTGTTTGTTAAAGCCATCAATTTGTGATATTTCTGTAATAGCAGCACTAGAGAACCAAGACAAACACCCACTGATTTGTTTGTTAAACAAATATTTATTGAGCACCTACTGTGTATCAGACCTCATTTTAGACTCTGCAGATAAATCAGTGAACAGGACAAAGTTCCTACCTTATCAAGTTTATATTCCGCTAGGAGAGGCAACAGATAAATAATTTAATGTTGGTAGTGATAGGGGCTATGAACAAAATTAGAGTAATACCCTGAGGAGTGATGAGGGTGCTGTTTTTGATAAGGTAGTCAGGGAAGGTCTCTCTGAAGAGGTGACATTTAAGCAAATACCTGAAGGAACACATCATGTAGCTTTCTTTGAAAAGAATAGTCCAGGCAGAGGGAAGAACGAAGACAAAGGCCCTGAGAGATGAGAATGGGTGCTCAAGGAACAGCAAGGAGGCAGAATGGAATGAGAGAGGGTTATTAGGGAGGTAATGGGAGGTCAGATCATATAGGGTCTTGTATGAATGAGATGGGAGACACTGGAGGGTTTTGAGCGAAGACGTGACACTAAGTTACTTATGTTTTGAGCATCTACTCTCTGCCAGGTCCTGTGTTTGATACTGGGAGTAATGAGATGAATAAGATGTGACTTTAACTATCCTATGGGAGCAAATATATTCTAGAGAGAGGAAATCATGTTAGCAAAATCCTGGAGGAATGGAATAGGAGGCCCTGTGGTGCTGATGGGGTAGTGATAAAGCAAAGGGATGTGTGGTGTGAATTGGACAGAGGAAGCAAGGTTGAGGGTTCTGGCAATGAGAAGGCCCACCATGTTTGAGTACTGCCATATATTTTTCATAGGCCTTTTTCCTCCACAAGCTAATTTGATGATCTCAAGCAGACATGTGAATTGGATCAACCAGAAACAGTTGAAACAGGTTGAGAACAGTTATTTCTGAATAACTGGGTTCTGTTCCCCTAACACAGGTTTCCTGAGATTCTCACTTCATAAGCCTTCCATGGACATTGGCTGTGCCACAAGGGGTTCATCATTCTACTGTAGTTTGGTGTTGAAAAGCATCAGTTTTGGAGGGAATCCAACCTGGGTTCTGCCACTTTGGGCAAATTGCTTCAATCCTCTGATCTTGATTTTGGGGATAATAGCAGCACATACCGTAGGCTGTAGGGAATATTAATTTAAAAAAAAATCACTGCCGTCAAGTCGGAACCAACTCATAGCAACCCCTCCTTTCTGAGGCAGTATCACTACAGAAGTAAATTGCCCAACCTTCTTTCTGAGGAGTGGCTGGTGGGTTTAAACAGCATGCCTTCTGGTTAGCAGTCATATGCCTTATAGGACATGGGATATGTATAGTACCTGGTACACAGTAATTTTAAAGATAATACCTATCACTGATGTAGAGTTTACAGTGTGATGTATACTTTTCTAAGCACTTGATAGATGTTAACATATAATTCTCATGACAACAAAATGAAGTTGTACTATTATTATCCCTGTTTTAAAGATGAACAAACTGAGAGGATATATGAG
>NW_006922267.1:622283-624284 GCF_000298275.1 Orycteropus afer afer | reverse complement strand
GTACTTTAAAATATAACTGGGGTGCCCTTGGCTAGTGCAATGGGTGAACCAGATGATACTGAGTAGTCTTCCTAGTCTAAGCATTCTCAGCTTAGCAAGTGGTACCTTTGAAAATCATCCTGACCATCTTTTTATGGCATTGACTCCCTTTAAGGGCTCTCTTCCACTTCATACTTATTCAAAGTGGATGGTGGCACATCTTCTTTGTGTGGATGGGGCATAGAAGACTGGTACCACTCTCAGCTTCCCATCCTTCCAACAGGAAAACTCTGCACTGCTCCATCACCCTGAGGGCTCCCTCTCCCAGATCTATGCTAGTGTGTTAGCCCCTCAAGGAGGAGTTGTTACCTAGTTCCTGGGTACTCCTGATGCTAAGCCTATACCCTAGATTTGCAGCAGATCTCTGATCTTCTTTCCTAGTATCATAAAACAATTATTCTGAGCCCCCCTCCACACACACACACACACACACACACATACACACATAAACTTTTCTTTTTTGGATCACTTAGACTGGAAAAAAGTGCTGTGCTCAAGAATATCATTTACAGATACCCCTCTCTTTGTCCCACTGCCCTGCCTGGGCTGTTTGCCCATGATTATTTCTGGAGAAATGCAGGGACCTCCATCTCTAACCTTGATTTTGGATGCCAGGCTGAGATCTTAGCATCATAGTTCCAGGGCTAGGCCCTTAGAGATCTTTCTCATATACCTCATTTTACAGCTGGGGAAACTGAGACCCAGAGAGAGAAAAGGACTGGCTGCAGTATAATTTAGTGGAAAGAATGAATACTCTCTGGAATCCAAGAGATGTGGTTTGGGCCATGGATCTGTAACAAACTAACTTTGGCTTATCACTTGATCTCTCTGTACCTCAGACTAAAATAGCAGCAAGAAAATTTACCTCCCAGAGCTATTATGAGGCTCATGAAAGCATCTAGCACAGTATCTCATTTGTATAGGTGGTCAGTAAATATTAATTCTTCTGAGTCCTGGGTCACTGTTCTTTGTTTCCATCTTCACATAGCCCTGGAGGTAGCCTTGTGGTCCATGAATTATGAGCATACTTACATTACTCTCTCCATTGACATGTAAGCTTCTTGAAGACAGCAGCCTGTGTAGTTTGGTATCTGAGCACCCACAGACACATACACACATACCTCTTGGAATGTGCCCTTAGAAACTCTGTAGAACTGAATGCGCTAGGGATGAGGTGTCTTGGTGCTTTGTGTGTGTGTGTGTGTGTGTGTGTCTACATGTGATGAGGAAAAGTGGTTCCAGGCTCTCTAGATAACATATCAAGAAGGCATGTAGTGGTGGAGTCTTCTATTTTAATCAGGAGATTTTACTTGACTAAGAGGAGACCAGAATTAAAAAAAAAAAAAAAGAATAGGAATTTCTCTCCCTCTATCATCATCTTCCTCCTTGTCCTCTCCTGTCCCCTCTACTCATTTGGAAAACAGAGAGACTTCTACCACCTGCTCAGACTTCATATTTAGGTACAAGAAATAGACTGAGAGATTAGAACCAAGATTATGAGACTGAGGCAGAAAGAGAGATTGAAAAAACAGAGAGATTCAGAGAGAAAAAAAATTTCATGGTAGTTGTTGCTTCCTGGGCTAGAGGGTAGCTGGCATAGAGAGGGCTGTTGCAATCCTGGATGGTAGGGCTCATGTGCTCTCAGGGTTCACAAGATTTCTGGATCCTTCCAGCTTATGGAGTTGTAAAGCCTCCTGAGGATTTCCAAGTGTCTTTCCTCCTTCCTTCCCCACCAGACCCTTTCTAGCCTCCTCCCATCCCAATCTATGTCCAGCCCTGAGTGCTTCCAGGCAGGCAACAGGGTTATCACTCCTGCCTGGCTGCCTCTCACCATCACGTGTCCTTCCCAGGGTGAGGACATCCTAGACAGGAGTTCGGAGCTGATCTACACTGGAGAGATGGCCTGGATCTACCAGCCCTACGGCCGCAACCAACAGCGGGTCTTCTTCCTGTTTGACCATC
>NW_006922267.1:615504-621573 GCF_000298275.1 Orycteropus afer afer | reverse complement strand
CTGATCTTCATATATGAAGGTACTTTTATAATGATGATTATAGTAAATGGGAAAATACACCTACTAGTGGCTTCTAAAGGAGCTCTGGTGATGTAGTGGTTAAGGCCTTTGGCTGCTAACCAGGAGGTCGGTGGTGCAAATCCACCAGCTTCTCCATGAGAGGTAGATGAGGCAATCTATTGCCATAGATTTACAGCCTTGGAAACCCAATGGGAGTCACTATGAGTCAGAATCAACTTGGTTGCAGTCGGTCGCCCCCTCCCGAGTGGTTTCTAATTATGTGACTCCTTTTAATATTTATAATCCTCTCTCTTTCCCTGATATTTTTCTTTTGAAAATTCTAGATAAGACTGTTTTCTTTCCTTTTATCTCCTGGGATTGCTGTCTCTACCCTTCTGTGTCTCAACCCTTTTGTGTCTCATTGCCTTGTCATTTTAGTTATGAATGTGTTTTGTTATTTTCTTCCTGAGAATTTAAGAGCATGGATGGGCCTTAGGGCCAAAATAGGGGCTACCCATATCCATTTTATAGTGAGCTCTGGGACCTTGGGCAAACTTTTTTGGCCTATTACTCAGTGCCGTTGAGTTGATTCAACTCATAGCAAACCCTCCTTGGGTTTCCGAGATGGTATCTCTATAGAAGTAGATTGCCCAGCCTTCCTTCTGAGGAGTGGCTGGTGGGTTTGAACCGCCAGCCTTCTGGTTAGCAGTCAAGTGCCTTAGACACTATGCTACCAGAGCTCCCAAGCTATTGATATTATTTATATATATATACAGAGTTACTAATCATTCATTCAGGAATTTTTTATTGGGAGGCAATTTGCATGGTGGTTAAATGCACAGACTTTAGAGCCAGGCAGCCTGAATTAAAAAAAAAAAAAAAAAAAAAAAACCTCTGCCATTTAGTAGCTTTTATCTCTGGGCCAATTTAACTGCTCTGTCTTTATGGTTCATCATCAGATGGGATTATAACAGTACCTACCTTGTTGTTTGGATTATTTGAGGTAATTAATGCAAAGCATTTAGAATAGTGCCTGGCATATAATATATGCTATGTAAGTGTCCACTGTTGTTGTTTTGCTGTTTTGTAGGTATTATTAAATACCCACTCACAAAACTAGAATACAGAGGTTAGAAAGATAAATCCTGTCTCATTCCCATGTGCCCTCCCTGAGATCTAGAGAGAAAACTGTTGTGGGCCAGACTAGGGAAGAATAATCAGAGCCTCCTCTAAAGGGACAGGAAGGACCTTACTGATAACCAAGTAAGGGAGGCTACAGTCATGAACAGATTGCATTCCCAGATTGCATCATCTGTCAATTGTACAAGGTGTTCTGCAGAATTTTACTATATCTCGTCAATATCCTGTGAGGCTAAATGGAAACAACTGAGGGCTCTTTTAGTTATATAATGTCAAAAATGGGGTAAGTGCCATGCTGTAGCTATGAGCTAGGGCCAGGTCCAGGGCACCTGACTGCAGACTTTGAGGACAGTGCTCGATAGATAGATGGTGGCCATCAAGTCAGCTCTACCTCATGACGACCTTATGGACTACAGATCAAAACAGTGACCAATCCTGCATCATCCTCACACTTGCCAGCATATTTTAGTTCATCATTGCAGCTATTGTGCTAATCCATGTCAGCAAGGGTTTCTCTCGCCTTCATTGGCCCCCTGCCTCACCAAACATGATATCCTCCTCCCTAGCAATTGATCATTCCTGGTGATGTGTCCAAAGGAAGCCAGTCAGTGTTCTGATGTGATCCATAAAGTTTTCACTGGCTGATTTTTAGAAGCAGATCACCAGCCCTTTATTCCTAGTCTGTCTTAGTCTGGAAGCTCTTCTGAAATCTGTCCACCATGGGTAAACCTGTGGTATTTGAAATATTGATGGCATAGTTTACAGCACCATAGCTACATGCAAGCCACCACAGTACAATAAACTGACATACAGGTGGTGGGGAGAAGTACTTCCTTAATATCCTCTAAGTTGAATGAGTGAAAAGGAAAAGGAGGAATGCTGGACACCTATTGGAAAAAGTAATCCCCAATTAGACAGGGAAGCTGTAATGATCCAAAAGCATCTATTTTGAGCATCTACTCACCACATCTCTGTAGAGGTTCTCAGACCACTGTTAACAAGTAGCCACAGACAACCAGGACTCAGGAAAGCTTTGTCCCTTTGCCATGTGCAGAAACCAAGCAGAAAGATCTCTGGGGCTTTATCAGCTGTCCTTCTCTGGGAAATCCCCAAGAAAGACAAGACAGGAAAGTGCAGTGCTAGGCACAACCTAAAAGCATAGACAAAACTAAAAGCTATGAAACAGAGTTGCTCCATCTCATCAACATGGTAGCTAAGTTTCAAATGGGTAAGAACCTTCTTAGTACTAGAGTTCAAAGAAGAGGCACTATTTAGGCTTTCACTGGAGAATGCTGTCTGGGAAGGCTTCTTTGGAGTGCAAGAATGTAAAAGTGACCTTGAAGGTTGGGAAGGATTGGTATAGGAGGTGTGGTTGGGCAGGAAGGACATATTGTATAAGCCCAAGTAAAATCCATGATCTAATGTGCCTAAAAGATTATGTAGGATTTCCAGGGACAGTGTCATAACTACATAAATTGAAAAATATTCAGAGTTACCCTTGCTTTGGTTTATTTTTAGTCACAATGTTCAGTTTATTTTGAAAGTTTAAAGAGGTAGTGAGACTTGTCAAAACTGCATTTAAAGGGCTACAAAACACTGGCTTGTAAACAATAAAGCCCAGTATCATATTTGACAGATCTGACACATGACCTGAAAACATGTTTAGACTAGACTTGCAGACATCCTGTAAGCTAAGGTTGAATTTCTAATTAAACTTGAGGAAATTGGGGCTCAGAGAGGTTAACTGGCCAAGACCACACAGGTGGTAGGTTAAAACAGCTGAACTTCAAATTCAGAACTCAGAATCAGGGCTTTGGACTCTACCTCACATTCTTTCCATTGTTCTATGCTGCTCTATAGCCTTAGCTATCCTTTCTGATTGGATTTTCTGAAACAGTGGGTCATTCCTAATCATTCTTATCGTATGTTTTTCTTGGTTTGGCCTATGACTAATCTGATACCTGAAAAATAACATTCAACCTTCTGGGGAGCCAGGAAGAGCAGAATTATTAAGAATTCTAATAACACACCTCTCTAGCCCTATTCCCCCATCACCAAGGCAGAGATTTTCTAGTTCCTTGTCATGTTTAAATACCTTAAAGACATTATAGGAAGTTCAGTTGATGTTTTTAAATGTACCTTCTTGATCATGCATATGCTTTCCATTTTTAGAAACTGGCAAAGGTGTTCAAGGCTGACATGACTATGACACACCAACTTAGAAAGGATGGGATTAGCTGACTGAAGTTAGAGTTTGAAGCTGCCTATGTTCTAGCCAAATGAGCACCCACCTGTTAGCTGTGTGGTTTAGTCTTTGCTTCCTAGTTTTTCGCATGACATGTATTATGAGGCAGAATCCAAAACCTTTATAAATTCAAACTAGATTACTTCCATCTTCTCTCCCCATCTTGTACTGCTTTTGTAGTTCAATTAACCTGACAGGTCTCATTTTTGTATGTGACTCAAAAAACATGCCTGAGAGTTCCAGAAAGATGGTGGAATAGGCAGACAAGCTACACAGACCCTCTACAACAAAGCAATGAGAAACCAATTGAAACCAATACAAAAGACAATCCTGGAACCCTGAGCTTTGAAAGGAAGGATAAAGAATGGATTAAGTATGAACTAATAGAAGGAACTGAATCAAACAGTGAATAAGAAGACAAATGGAGCAGAGGACTGACAGCTGTCCTGAGGACACAGCCATTTTTAATATTTCCTTGTAGCAACCTAAGAATCAGCTCTGCTCACCAAGCACTGCATAGACAAGGACTGCATTGGTGCCTGACAACCGGAAAGGAAAACGGCTAAGAAGGAGACAGACAGACCTGTGGACTGCTACTGGCTGTTCTAAGGCCTTAGCCATTTCGAATATTTGGCAGCAGTGGGCACGTCCATTTTGAATATATGTAAGTGGTGTTCTTACCTTGACAGCAACTTAAGAATAGGCTCTGTTTGCCAAGGACAGCACAGGCAACCACACAGGAGGCTGACAACTAGAAAGTTTCAATATTCCTGTTGTTACTCTTATACCTCATACCCTCTTGGTGAACAGAGGTGTGGCCATCCTCTAGCTCTACCCACCTTCTTGACCAGCAGGAACTCCATCCTGGTCTGTACCCTGACAGAGCCTGGGCACCAGGCCTTGCCCCCTACAGTTTTGTGTTTATTTCTTTTGTTTTTAAATTATTCTTTTTATTTTTCTCCTTACTTTTTTTTCCCTTCTTTCCCATCCCTGTCTCTTCTTTTTCATTTCCTGTTTTCTCTTCTCTTTTCCTGATTCCCTTCTTTTTTTCTTTCTTCTGGTTTTCCCATCACTTGTTTTTTCTTTTCAAGTTTCCTCATCTTTTCTTTACTGTTATTTTCACTCTTGCTCTTTTCTCTCATTGCTCCCTCCACAAATATTGATTGGGGATTTTTTTTCCCTCTCTTTTTCTAATTATCTTTCTTTTATCCTTTTCAAATATATTTTGAAATTTTTTCAACTCATTTATTGCATTTTGTGTGATTGTTCTTGTTTATGTGGTTCACATTTTTTGTATACTTCCAATTTTTTAGCAGAATTTTTCCTAACTGAGTGGGAGACAGCAACTGTTCTCACATAACCCAACCATACCTGCACCACCTGCAGCCCCACCCACTGAGTGAGGAACACAACTTGCCTTTGCACCAACTGACCAATGATAGATGGTGGCCAATACCAGCTCAACTCACCTTCAAGTGCTCTTTATGAACAGCTAACACAGATCTGTGCACAGACTCTCATTCTCAGTCACCCACCAGAAGACAGGTGGTGAGAGCCCAAGTGCTGACAACTAATGAATAGAGGAGCACAGTACCTTGTTCATATTTTGTTTTTATCTAAACAAAATAAAGGAAAAAATATCTTACACAAATCACACCAACATATACAACCTCAAATAAACATCAATACAGCAACACTACAATGTCTTGGAGACAACAGACCATCATAGTGCACACAAAAAAGCAAAATGAAGTAGTAGAAACAAGGGACCAGGATACAAACCTAGAAAACATCCCTGAGGAAGAAGCACCATTGGAATGCCCTGATAAGGAATTCAAAATAATTATACTTGGTTACTTTCAATGCATTGAGAGACAGATCAAGAAAAACATTGACAAAGAAAAATACAGACAAAACTCTAGAATAATTCAGGAAAACAATACAGGAAACAACTGACAAAATAAAAAAAAAATGAGAAATGATACAAAAACAACAAATAGAAATTCAGAAGATTAATACTAAGATTTCAGAAATAGATAATGAATTGAATGGGGAAAGGAGTAGAATTGAATCAATGGAAGACAGAATTAATGAGATTGAAGACAAATACCTCAATATAACTTTGTTAAGGCATCAATCAGACAAAACACCAAAACAAAATGAAGAAAGTCTAATATTCACGTAGGATATCATCAACAGGAATAACATACGTGTAATTAGGATTCCTGTTGTTACTCTTATACCCCATATGGTATCTCTTGGTGAACAGAGGTGTGGCCATCCTCTAGCTCTACCATACTTCTTCCCCAGCAGGAATTCCATCCTGGTCTGTACCCTGAAAGAGCCTGGGTGCCAGAATACCATACGTGTAATTAGAATTCAGCCGCAGGGATCCAGGTGAGGAGAGGAACTCAGGCACGCCCAAAGCAGTAGGGCGGGAGAGCAGGAAAAAGGGGGTTAAAGCCAGGAACCCAGACAGAGGAGCAGTCATCAACAGGGATCCAGGTGAGGAGAGGTAAATCAGGCACACCCAAAGCAGGAGGGTGGGAGAGCAGGAGAAAGAGGATTAAAAACCAAGAACCTGGACAGAGGAGCAGTTAGCCACAGGGATCCATGTGAGGAGAGGAACTCAGGCACGCCCAAAGCAGCAGTGCAGGAAAGCAGGAAAAAGGGTATTAAAAGCC
>NW_006922267.1:607179-611409 GCF_000298275.1 Orycteropus afer afer | reverse complement strand
AAGTGCACCCAAAATGCTCCTTGGAAGCAAGAATGGCCAGACTTTGTCTCACCTATTTTGGTCATGTTGTCAGAAGCAACCATTCCTTGGAGAAGGATGTCATGCTTGGTAAGGTGGAGGGTCAATGAAAGAGGGGGAGGCCTTCAATGAGATGGTTGACATGGTGGTTGCGATGATGGGCTCAAGTATAGAAGGGATTGTGGAGATGGCACGGGATTGGGCAGTGTTTCCTTCTGCTGTGCTTGGGGTCACTGAGAGTCAGAAATGACTCAACAGCACCTAACAAGAACAGCAATTAGAATTCCAGAGCAGGAAGAGACAGATAAAAACACAGAGAAAATTGTTGAAGATTTGTTGGAAGAGAATTTCTGTAATGATGAAAGGTGAAAAGGTATCCATTCAAGTAGTTCAATGAACCCCAAATGGGATAGACCCCAAAAGAAAATCACCAAGACATGTCATCATCCAACCCCCCTTAAGACAAAGAAGGAATCATGAAAGCAGCATAGGAAAAATGAAAGGTTACCTACAGAGAGCAACCAATAAGACTAACTCTGATTTCTTGGAAGAAACCATGCAGGTGAAAAGGCATTGGGATGATAAGTATAAAACCCTGAAAGATTTCCAACCAAGAATTATATACCCAGAAATTTTTTCCATCAAATGTGAGGGTGAAATTAGGGCATTTCCGATAAGCAAAAATAAAGGAATTTGTTAAAACCAGACCAACCTTACAAAAGATGCTAAAGGGAGTCTTTTGGACAGAGAACCAACAACAGCAAACAAAAACTGAGAATGAAATAACCCAGAAACCAACCCAGTTATAAAAGTATCCAACGTAAAATAAGCTTACAAAAGTGTAAGCAGGGAACCAAAGACATCAATTGATAAATGAGAACAACTAGAAACCAAAAAGAGGGAATCAATAGTGTAGTTACAGAACTTCCAAATAGTGAGGAAGTCAAGACAATTGTGAAATAGAACAGACTGTTTTAAACTTAGGAAGAAAATAATAAATCACAGAGTAACCACAAAGAAAAATAATAAAACTTTGCATCAAAATGAGAAAGAGGCCAAGTGCAAATATTAGCTAATACTAAAACAATAGCAATGAAGGAGATGATAACACAATTCATAAACAAGTGGAACTCAGCACAGAAAATTATATGAAACACAGAAATCAGCAACACCATGAAAAAATACATAATAAATTTACATCAGTAAATTAATATGTGTCAATAATTACACTGAATGGAAATGGACTAAATGCACCCCTGAAGAGATGGAGAGTTGCAGCCTGGATAAGAAAACATGATCCACCAATGTGCTGTATACAAGAGCACCTTAGACACAAAGACAAAAATGGACGTAAAATCAGAGGTTGGAAAATGATATGTCAAGCAAACATCAACCAAAAAAGGGCAAGAGTGGCAACATTAATTTCTGATAAAACAGACTTTAAGATGAAAAGACTGTAAGAGACAAGGAAGGATAATGATTAAAGGATCATTAGAACAAGAGGACATAACCATAATAAATATCTAATGCCCAAAGAAAGAGACCCAGAATACATAATTCTGACTTTAACAGAATTGATAAGACAGATAAATGGACCCACAGTAATAGTAACTATAAAAACAAACCCGCAGCCATCAAGTCAATTCTGACTCATAATGACCCCCATTGGGTTTCCAAGGCAGTAAATCTTTAGGGAAGTAAATTGCCCAGTCTTCCTTCTGCAGAGTGGCTGGTGGGTTTGAACTATCAACCTTCTAGTTAGCTGTCAAATGCCTTAGGCACTGCACCACTAGAGCTCCTTAGGAGACCTTAATACACCACTTTCAATAAAAGATAGAAAAACTGGAAAGAAACTCAACAAAGATACAGTAGAACTAAACAATACAATCAACCAACTTGACTTTATCGATATCTAAAGAGTACTTCACCAAACAACAGCAACATACACATTTTTTTTTTCCCAGCACACATGGAATATTCTCCAGGATAGACCATATGTTAGGCCACAAAGGAAGCTTCAAAAATTTTAAAAACATTGAAATACAGCAGAACACCTTCTCAGATCACAATGCTATAAAACTACAAATCAATGCTAGGAAGACCAATGTAAAAAGAGCAAATTCATGGAAACTGAATAACCCCCTCCTCAAAAATGACTGGGCAATAGAAGAAATTGAAGAATAAAATGAGAAAATTCCTTGAATCAATTGAGAATGAAGATACAGCATATCAGAGTCTTTGCGAAACAGCAAAAGCAGAGAACAGGGCATTCTATAGCAATATATGTACACATAAAAAAGAGCCAAAATCAACAACTTAACCCAACATCTCCAACAATTAGAAAAAGGCTACAGTCACCAGAAGAAAAGGTATAATAAATGTCTGAGTAGAAATAAATGAAACAGAAAATAGAAAGACAATAGAAAAAATCAACAAAAGTAGAAGGAGGTTCTTTGAAAAGATCAGTAAGTCAATAAACCACTGGCAAATATAACAAAGGAAAAGAAGGAGAAGATGCAAATAGCATGAGTAAGAAATGAAATGGGTGTCATCACAATGGAACCAACAGAAATAAAAAGAATAATATCACGACACTATGGGAGCTCTGGTAGCATAGTGCCTAAGACACTTGACTGCTAACCAGAAGGCTGGCAGTTCAAACCCACCAGCCACTCCTCGTAAAGAAGATGGGGCAATCTTCTTCCATAGTGATACTGCCTCGGAAACCCAAGGAGGGGTCACTATGAGTCAGGTCTGACTCGACGGCAAATAACAACAACATGAAGAACTGTATTCCAACAAATTTGAAAACCTAGATGAAATGGACAGGAGCTCTGTTAGCATAGTGCCTAAGGCACTTGACTGCTAACCAGAAGGGTGGCAGTTCAAACCCCACCAGCCACTCCTTGGAAGGAAGGTTGGGCAATCTACTTCCATAGTGATATTGCCTCGGAAACCCAAATAGGGGTTGCTATGAGTCGGGTCCAACTTGACGGCGCATAACAACAACAACAGATGAAATGGACAGGTTTCTGGAAAAACACTAATTACCTAAACTAACACAGACTAAGGTAGACAAATTGAACAGATCCATAACAAAAGAAGAAACTGAACAGGTTATAAAAACATCACCAACAAAAAATGACCTGGCCCAGATGGTTTCACTGGAGAATTCTATCAGTCATTCAGAGAAAAGCTGACACGGATCCTATTCATACTGAACATAGAAAAGGATGGAATCCTCCCAGGTTCATTTTATGAGCATAACCTTTGTGAAACACAGAAATCAGCAACACCACCAAAAAAAAAAAAAAAACATAATAAAATTACATCAATAAATTGATAGAATTGTTCCAGTAGTTTTCTTGATGAGTCTCTTGGGTTTTCTATGTATATGATCATGTCATCTGCAAATAGAGATAGTTTTACTTCTTCCATACCCATTTGGATGCCTTTGATTTCCCTTTCTTGCCTTATTACCCTGGTTAGGACTTCCAATACAATGTTGAATAGAAGTGGAGGTAGAGGGCATCCTTGATACCAAAGCCATTCAAAGAAACCTCTAGGGGGGGAAAAAAAAAAAAAGACCCATATCCCTCACGAATATAGATGCAAAAATCTTCAACAAAATCCTAGCAAACAGAATCCAAAAATATACAAAAAAATAATAATAATATATCATGACCTGGTGGGATTCATACCAGGTATGCCAGGATGGTACAGCATTATAAAAACAATCAACATAAACCATTACATAATCTCTTGCATAAGTAAAATAAAGGAAAGGAATCATATGATCATATCAAAAGATGCAGACAGGGCATTTGATAAAATCCAACACCCTTTCCTGATAAAAACTCTTAGCAAAATAGGAACAGAAGGGAAATTCCTCAACATAACAAAAGGCATATATGCAAAACCAACAGCTAACATTGTTCTCAATGGAGAGAGACTGAAACCATTCTCCTTGTGAACAGAAACGAGACAAGGATGCCCTCTATCTCCACTTCTATTCAAGATTATATTGGAAGTCCTGTTGTTGTTATGTGCCATCAAGTTGGACCCGACACATAGCGACCCCTCCTTGCATTTCCAAGGCAGTATCACTGTGGAAGTAGATTGCCCAACCTTCCTTCCAAGGAGTGGCTGGTGGGTTTTAACCGCCAGCCTTCTGGTTAGCAGTCAAGTGCCTTAGGCACTATGCTACCAGAG
>NW_006922267.1:604742-607079 GCF_000298275.1 Orycteropus afer afer | reverse complement strand
TTTAACCGCCAGCCTTCTGGTTAGCAGTCAAGTGCCTTAGGCACTATGCTACCAGAGCTCCCTTATTGGAAGTCCTAGCCAGGGCAATAAGGCAAGAAAGAGAAACCAGAGGCATCCAAATGGGTACAGAAGAAGTAGAACTATCCATATTTGCAGATGACATGATCATATACATAGAAAACCCAAGAGACTCATCAAGAAAACTACTGGAACTTATTGAAAGATTTAGCATAGTGGCAGGATACATGATCAACATACAAATATCAGTTGGATTCCTCTACATCAGTAAAGAAGTCTCCTAAAAGGAAATAAAGAAATCAATACCATTTACAATAGCTACCAAAAAGATAAAATACTTGGGAGTAAATCTTATCAGGAACACAGAAGACCTAAACAAAAAAACTACAAAACACTACTTTAAGAAACAATAAGAGATTTACATGAATGGAAGAACATACCATGTTCATGGATAGGAAAATTGAATACTGTGAAAATGTCAATACTACCCATAACAATCATCTGTACATTCATTGCAGTGCTGATTCAGATTCCATCAACATTCTTTAAAGACATGGAAAAACCAGTCCCTAATTTTATATGGAAAGGAAAGAGACCTCAGATAAGCAAGCCACTACTAAAGAAGAAGAACAAAGTAGGAGGTCTCACACTCCCAGATCTCAGAACCTACTATATAGCCACAGTTGTCAAAACAGCCTGATATTGGTACGACAGACACATAGACCAGTGGAACAGAATTGAGAACCCAGAAATAGATTCATTGACCTATGATCAGTTGATCTCTGACAAAGGACCAAAATCCATTAAATGGAAAAGAGATAGTCTCTTTTACAAATGGTATCTGCAAAACTGGATATCCATTTGAAGAGAAATGAAATAAGTGACTGGAAAAAAATGATAAATCCCGCCCAGCTGGCAGAGTCTAAGAGAAGTCATTAGAAATACAAAAGAGGTTGAGGAGGAGGAAAAAATAAATCACGGAACCCACAGGTGTCACACCGTTAGTTTTTCAAGGTGAGGCAGGGCCACAAGTGGAGTCAAACATCATACTGGGAAATGGAACAGGACCCCCTTAGCTTAAGCTGCCACAGAGTCTGGAAGGGAGTGGGTAAGAAGGGAAGAGAAATTGTCTGAATAAACAGAACCCCAAATCTGACACATCAGTGGGCTCGAGTCTAAATCTTAGTAACCCTGTTTAGTAAAGAGTTGAACTTGAACCTGGGATTCTGTGACTTGTGGACCTCTGTGGCCCTTTGTCCTTTGGGGCAGCTTAGCAGCTTTGAACTGCAGAATTTTCAGTGAGGGCATCAGGATTGGAGGGAGACTCATTAACAACCTGTGATATGCAGATGACACAACTTAGCTTGCTGAAAGTGAGGATGACTTGAAGCACTTATTGATGAAGATTAAAGACTACAGTCTGGACTTCAGGATTCAAAATGGAGTCTCATCAGTAATCACCGTGCTATTTCTCTCTAGCATCTTAGTGCTTGAAAAACTACGTACAGCAATCTAAATTAGAAATTTCGGTGCTCTGAACAGCTCACTGAATCAGAGTGCACCGAACACAGAAGAGCAGAATTAGAGGAAAGGCACAGGGAAATTATTTAAGAAAGGTCTGCCTGGCGGAGGACGGACGGGCAACCGAGAGAGGCCATTGGAAACTTCCCTGGGGCAGTCACTGACTAGCAGGCAAGGGTGGCCACCTGAGATCTTCATGAGCCAAGAAAGAAGACACCCTATATCAGCATACCAGTGACCACACCAACATCCCAGTAAACAGCCCTAAGGATCTGCCTCCAGCACCTGATTTTATCGGTAACTTGGGTCACCTGATTGCAAATGGATGTGCGCAGCACCACTGAAACCCAAGCGGAGAGCTCACTGGTGCTCCAGAAGGGTGAGCTCACTCCCCCCTCAGCGGATCACTGACTGGGCTTGGGTTAGGCTGGGAGATATTGAGAGGTCTGTGCATATCTTTGTCACTTATATTGGGAACACAGATTACTAGCAGGCACTGTCCTGACTCTAGCACAGCTGAAATTGTGTGCATCTTTGGTGCCACAGGTGGGCGGTATCACAAACTCCCGAGCCATTCGGCGTCTGGGCAGATTGCATCAGCATGGCAGGCAGACGGGGTGGGGAAAGAGAGGAAGCTATGGCTGAGTACGGTCCCAGGAATTTGCCTTGGATTGGCTTTTTGGCACCGAGGGGCCTTGGAAGTGGGGTATTTGAGTGTGCCTGAGCCTGATGGAAAGTGACAACTCCCTAACAACAGGAATCTTTCCTGAGATAGAGCCGCAGACTTGTAAATAACTA
>NW_006922267.1:602937-604272 GCF_000298275.1 Orycteropus afer afer | reverse complement strand
AGGAGGCAATAGAATTATCTGAGAAGGAATTTAGAAGATATGTTTATAGAGCTATACAAAAGCCTAAGGAAACCCCAAACAGAAACAAGGAGAACATAGACAGTTCCCTGGAGGAACTCAGGAAAATCACTGAGGAACAGAATAATAAGATTAATGCACAATCAGAACTCATACAAAAACAGCAGTTAGAAAAGCAGAAAATGTCTATTGAAATGCAAAGCATGAGGACCAAAATGACAGAACTACACAACCCAGTAGAAGCTCAAAAGAGCAGATTAGAACTGGCTGAAGAACGCATATCCCAACTAGAAGACAAATCCCTGGACACTAACCTGTATGAATTAAAATCAGAACAAAGATTTAAGAGAAATGAAGAGAGCCTAAGAATTATATGTGATGACATGGGACGAAACAATATAAGAGTCATTGGAATTCCAGAACAAGATAAGGCAAAAAAGACCACCGAGAAAATTGTGGAAGACCTGCTAGCAGAAAACTTCCCCCATATCATGAAGGAAGAAAAGATACTTGTCCAAGAAGCTCATAGAACCCCACACAAGATTGACCCCAAAAGAAAGACAACAAGGCATATTATAATCAAACTTTCCAAAACCAAAGACAAAGAAACAATTTTGAGAGCTGCCCTGGAAAAAAAGAAATGTTACTTAATAATAATCAAACAGGTGGGCTGAGCTCTGATTACTCAGCAGAAACCATGCAGGCAATAAGGCAATGGGACACCATATATAAAACTCTAAAGGAAAATACTTCCAACCAAGAAGCCTATATCTAGCCAAATTAGCCATAAAATATGAGGGCAAAATCAAGGAATTCTCAGATGAACAGAAATTAAGAGACTTTGTGAAAACCAGACCAACCCTACAAGAAATGCTTAAGGAAGTCCTACCAATAGAGAACACAAAACAGAGAAGGGCAAAACTAGGATATGTGACATCAACTCTAAAACCAAATCAGAAATAGGTACTCATAATAAGACCATAAAACATTCTACCTTAAAAACCAAGGAACTCAAGCAGCCCACAACAACAGCAACTAAACTATCAGAGGGAATAATACTTTCAGGTACAGACCCTCAAATGGAGAGGAAAACACGACAATGTCTTTGCAGCACACACTGTTCTAAAAATGTAGAGACAAGAATATACTCCAAGGTAACCACAGAGAACAGTAACAATTCTTCTAAGCAAATCTAGAAGGTAGGAAAACATAAGGGCTCAATAAACACAAAACTGACTATAAAGAAGAAAAGGGAGAAAGCAATAGCCAACAAACTGAACTCAGCACAGAAATATACACGGACTAAGGAATCACCAA
>NW_006922267.1:601768-602287 GCF_000298275.1 Orycteropus afer afer | reverse complement strand
TGGAACTCATAGACATATATAGAGTACTTCATCCAACAAAAACACAATTCACATTCTTTTCCAGTGCACATGGATCCTTATCCAGAATAGACCATATGCTAGGACATAAAACAATCCTGAAAAAATTGAAAAACATTGAAATACTGCAAAGCATCGTCTCTGACCACAATGCTATAAAACTAGAAATTAATAATAGGAAGGGCAAGGAAAAAGCATCAAACATATGGAAGCTGAACAACTCTCTGCTTAAAAACTATTGGATTACAGAACAGATAAAAACTGAAATAAAAAAGTCCTAGAAACTAATGAGAATGAAGATGCATCGTACAAAACCTATGGGACACAGCAAAAACTGTACTCAAGGGACAGTTTATAGCAATAAATGCATACATCAAAAGAAGAAGAAAGAAACAAAATCAACACTCTAACTTATCAACTACAACAACTAGAAATAGAACAACAAAAGAATCCTACAGTATCTAGAAGCAAGGAAATAATAAAGATCAGAGCAGAAATAAA
>NW_006922267.1:600293-601488 GCF_000298275.1 Orycteropus afer afer | reverse complement strand
GAAAACTACAGACCAATATCACTCATGAACATAGATGCAAAAATCTTTCACAAAATCCTGGCCAACAGAATCCAACAACATATCAAAAAATTATACATCCAGACCAAGTGGAATTCATACCAGGGTTGCAAGGGTGGTTCAACATCAGAAAATCAATCAATGTATTCCACCACATAAACAAAACAAAGGAAAAGGACCATATGATTATATCAATTGATGCAGAAAAGGTATTTGATAAAATCCAACATCAATTCCTGTTTAAAACTCTCAGCAAAATAGGGATAGAAGGGAAATTCATCAACATAATAAAGGGTATATATGCAAATCCAACGGCCAACATCATTATTAATGGAGAAAGACTCAAGGCATTCCGCTTACAAACAGGAGCCAGACAGGGATGCCTTCTATCACCACTTTTATTTAACATTGTATGGGAAGTCCTGGCCAGAGCAGTAAGGCAAGAAAGAGAAATAAAAGGCATACATATTGGCAAAGAGGAATCAAAACGATCTCTATTTGCAGATGATGTGATCCTATACATAGAAAACCCAAGGGACTCAATAAAAACTACTGGAACTAATAGAGAGGTTCAGCAAAGTGGCAGGATACAAGATCAACATACAAAAATCAGTTGAATTTCTCTACACCAGCAAGGACTCCTCTGATAAAGAAATAAGGAAAACTATACCATTCACTATAGCTACAAAAAAGATAAAATATCTAGGAATAGTCCTCACCAGAGACACAAAAAACCTATATAGAGAAAACTACAAATCACTGCTACAAGAGACAACAAGGATACTACATAAATGGAAGAACCTGCCTTGTTCATGGATAGGTAGACTAAACATTGTGAAAATGTCAATGCTACCTAAAGCAATCTACATTTAACGCAATCCCGATCTAGATTTCAACAAAATTTTTTTAAGGACATGGAAAAACTAATTACTAATTTCATATGGAAAGGAAAGAGAACTGGAATAAGCAGCACACTGCTCAAGAAGAAAAACAGTGGGAGGTCTCACACTCCCAGATCTTAAGAACTAGTATATAGCCACAGTAGGCAAAACAGCATGGTATTGGTACAGTGATAGACAGATAGACCAATGGAACAGAATCGAAAGCTCAGACATAGACCCATCCATCTATGGACAACTGATCTTTGACAGAGGCCCAAAGTCCATTATATGGGGGA
>NW_006922267.1:598182-599013 GCF_000298275.1 Orycteropus afer afer | reverse complement strand
CCATTACTAGGAATATACCCTAAAGAGGTGAGAGAGAGCACACGAACAGACATATGTACACCTATGTTCACTGCAGCACAATTCACCATAGCAAATAGATGGAAACAACCTAAATGCCCATCAATGGATGAATGGATAACCAAGTTATGGTATATCCACACAATGGAATACTATGCCACATTAAAGAACAATGAGGGATACACAAATCATCTCTCAATGTGGATGAATCTAGAGGACATTATGCTGAGAGAAATAAGTCAATCACAGAAGGACAAGTACTGTATGAGCCCATTACTGTAAAAAGACAGAGAAGGGTTTGCTTGGGAAAGAGAACTCATCTAGTAGGTTACCGGGATTGGGAGGGAAAGGGAAGGATTAATTTAGGGCTAGTTGGGGCTTACACGCTGACATAGGTAGGAGGAGGGATATACGGGAAGGATATATGAGCATCATGATAACATTGGGAAAAGAGAGGACACTGAACTGTGCACTTAAGAGATAGACGACAGATATTAAAACCAACTAATGTGTCCACAATACCACATTGCCATTGACACAAAACACTAGGCTATACAGATAAACATATAAACACCTGAGATGACCAGACAGGGATCAGTGAATAGAGGTGTACTCTAGACCAAGGATAGACTCAGCTGAGGCTAATCTTGTACAGACACCAGTGATACAAAATACCTACAGTCTTTACAGAAACAATAGAAGACAGTCACAGAGTAATCTCTCACGGACATCCCAACACTACGGGAGAGAGATCCAATAGATCTACTATCTCAGGACCATAGTACTGGTGTACACCAGACTCAATTGGCACAA
>NW_006922267.1:594884-598074 GCF_000298275.1 Orycteropus afer afer | reverse complement strand
CCTCGAGACCAGAAGAACCAGATGGTGCCTGGCTACCAATGCCAACCACTCAGGAAAGGATCAAATCTGGAGATCCTGGATAGAGTGGGAGGGAAAATGTGGAACAAAATCCAAAAACTCTATAATGACCAGAATTACTGGTCAGATGATGTCTGGTGAGACTCCGAATACTATGCCCTGAAATACATTCAGCACCTGGAATAAAACTCACCCCTGGGGCGGGCTCTCAGCCCAATAGTTAACAAGATGTACATGCAGACCACTCAACCCAGGATGCCGCATCCACACACTGAATGGCAATACATCCCTTAAAGCAGTAGACATGGGACACCAAAGGACCAACATTCAAACTGAGGAAATGTAGGACAAACAGGCGTGCATAATTATGAAGGGCACAGGGGGAGTGTTGCAGGGTAGGGAGAGGAGGAGACTGGGATAGGGTTGATCATGGTGAATGGGGAATGACACTAAATGTATATGTGACTTTGAATGTAAAACAAGCTCTTAAAATAAATAAAAAGAAAAGAAAATGAGCACTTTAGAATAATAATAATAATAATAAAGACTACAGTCTGCAGTATGGATTACACCTCAACATAAAGAAACCAAAATTCTCACAGCTGGACCAATGATAAATGGAGAAAGATTGGAAGTTGTCAAAGATTTTATATTACTTGATTCCACAATCAACACCAATAGAAGCAGTAGCCAAGACATCAGATGACGTATTACACTTGGCAAATCTGCTGCAAAAGACCTCTTTAAAATGTTGAGGAGCAAAGATGTCTCCTTGAAGACTAAGGTGGGCCTAACCCAAGCCATGGTATTTTCAGTTGCCTCATACATAGTGCCTAATGCATATGACTGCTAAACAGAAGGCTGGTGGTTCAAACCCACCAAGGAAGGTTGGTCAGTCTTCTTCTGTAGTGATACCACCTGGAAACCCAACTTGACAGCACTGAGTTTCATATGCATTTGAGAGCTAGACAGTGAACAAGGAAGACTGAAGAAGAGTTGATGCTTTTGAGTTGTGGTGTTGGCAAAGAATACTGAAAGTACCATGGACTGCCAAAAGCACCATGGACTGCCAAAAGCACAAACAAATCTGTCCTGGAAGAAGTGCAACCAGAATGCTCCCTGGAAGCAAGTATGGCCAGACTTTGTCTTACCTACTTTGGTCATGTTGTCAGAAGAGACCATTCCCTGGAGAAGGATATCATGCTTGGTAAGGTGGAGGGATGGTGAAAAAGGAGAAGGCCTTCAATGAGATAGATTGACACAGTGGCTGCAACAATGGGTTTAGGAATAAAAAGGATTGTGAGACTGGTGCAGGACCAAGTGGTGTTTCGTTCTGTTGTACATAGGGTCACTGTGACTCAAAGATGACTCGACAGCACCTAACAACAGCAACAAGAAGCATGATTTTGAATTTCTGACTACCATAACTATAAGATCATAAATTTATGTAATTTTAAGACACTGAGTTTGTGGTAAGGAGCTCTAGTGATACAGTGCCTAAAGCATTTCATGCCAAGTAGGTTGGCAATTCAAACCCACCAGCTGCACCATGGAAGGAAGATGAGGCAATCTACTTCATAAAGATTTACTGCCTTGGAAATCAAATGGGGGTCACTATGAGTTGGAATTGACTCAATGGCAGTTAGTTAAAGGGCAGGAAATACCCTGTGTCTTCCTCTCCTGGAGATCACTTCTTATGGTTATCCCCTTTCTCCTGTGCAGGTGCCCCAGTGAGTGAATAGGTTCTGCCATAGAAGCCAGTTCCCAGGGCTGCTGGCTGAGCATAACTGGAGGGACCCCTCATGGAATACCTTATCCTACGTTCATTTTTTCTACTATCCTCTTGTCTAATTTTTCTTCCTTTATATCTGGTAATTTGCTCATCTACTCCTTGTTTTCTTTCATTTTTGCCAAACATTCATCCTTTCCACCTGCTCACTTTTGTTTTCTCTTTTCCTTATATGCATTTTTCTTTTTCCCTATGTCTTGTCATCTGATTTTGTTCTATCTTTTCACCTCACGCCAGTGATTCCAACAACAGAAAGTTGGAGAGCAATCCAGTACAGCTGAATTAACAACCAAAGAAGTACACCTGCTCCACCCTTCAGATACAGTAAAACATAAAACCAGGGTGAAACAAATCAGTACATAAATAACAAATAAAGACAACAACTTCAAAATGGCTGGGAAACAAAAGACAATTTCAAGTCAAACAAACAAACAAAAGAAAACAGAACAAGTTGGTAGAAACAAGTCCCCAAGCTAAACAATTGGGACTCGAGGAAGAACAATCAATAGAACTATTTGATAAGGAATCTAGAATAATATATATGTATGTGTATATATGTGGGTGTATGTATGTGTGTGTGTGTGTATATAAAGAGCCCAAGGAAACATAAACAGAGGCAACAAGAAGACAGACAGTACACTGGAAGAATTCAGGAAAATCATTCAAGAACAAATTAAATACAAAATTAGAAATCAAACAAAAACAGCAATTAGAAATCCAGAAGGTGAACACTAAAATCACAGTGATAGATAACACAGGGGAAGAACAAAAAAAGAGTAGATTACAACTGTCTGAAAAACACATTTCCCATCTAGAACATGCCAGCCTGTATGATGAAAAATCAGAACAAAAATTTAAGAGAAATGAAGAAAACCTAAGTTATATGAGATGACATGAAAAGAAGCAACATACACCTGATTAGAATCCCAGAACAAGAAGAAGCAAAAAAGAAAAAAAAAAAAAAACACCTGAGAAAATTGTTGAAGACTTGATAACAGAAAATTTCCCTCATATCATGAAAGAGGAAAAGATATCCATCCAAGAAGCTCAAGGAACCCCATAGAGGATAGATACCAAGAGAAAGTCCCCAAGACATACCATAATCAAACTTTCCAAAACCAAAGACAAACAATCTTTGGAGCAGCTCAAGAAAAATGATGTGTCACCTACAATGGGCAACGGATAAGACTAAACTCTTATTTCTCATCAGAAACCATTCAATCAAGAAGGCATTGGGTGGCATATACAAAAACCTTGAAGGAAAAGAATTACCAACCAAGAATTATATGTCCAACCAAACTGTCCCTCAAATATAAGGGTGAAATCAAGATATTCCCAAACAGAAATTAAGGGAATTTGTGAAAAACAGACCAACCCCACAAG
>NW_006922267.1:593081-594520 GCF_000298275.1 Orycteropus afer afer | reverse complement strand
CTCTGGTGGAGTAGTCCCTAAGGCATTTGACTGCTAACCAGAAGGCTGGCAGTTCAAACCCACCAGCCACTCCTTGGAAGGAAGAGTGGGGCAATCTACCTCCATAGAGATACCAACTCAGAAACCCAAGGAGGGTTCACTATGAGTCAAATTGCTCAATGGCAGTGAGTTTTTTTTTTTTTTTCTTTTTTCCTAACTAAACTAAGAAAGAAGAAAATCACAAGGGCTTAGTAAGCACAAAACCAACAATAATGAAGAAAAGAGAAGAAACACTGATAACAAAATGAACTCAGCACAGAAAAATATTTGGAACAGAGAAATCACCAACAGCACAACAAAAAACAATAGTATGACAGCATTAAATTCATACTTTTCACTAATTACACTCAATGTGAATGGACTGAATGCACCATTCAAGAGAAGGAGAGTGGCAGATTGGATTACAAAAGATGCATCAATATGCTGCTTACAAGAAACCCACCTTAGACACAAAGATAGAAATAAATTAAAAATCAAGGAGTGGAAAAAATATATATCAGATTAATGGCAACCAAGAAAGAGCAGGAGACAATTTCTGATAAAATAGACTTCAAGGTGAAAACCAGAATAAGGGACAAAGAAGGACTATATGATGTTAAAAATGTCAGTTGACCAAGAGGACATTATCAAAATAAATATCTGTGTACCAATGAAAGGGCTCCAAAATCCATACAGTAAATATTAACTGAATTGAAAGGAAAAAGAGATAATTCTACAATAGTAGGAGGAGACTTTAACACATCTCTTTCAAGGAAGGACAGAACAGCTAGAAAAAAAAAATCAACAAAGGAATGAAGAACTCAACAACACAATCAAGCAACTTGATCTCCAGAGACATACAGAGTACTTCACCCAACACAATACACATTCTTCTCCTGTGCACATGGATCATACTTCAAAATAGACTATATGTTAGGTCACAAAATAAGCCTGAATAAATTTGAAAACATTGAAACATTACAAAGCATCTTCTGGTATCACAATTACAGAAAATTAGAAATCAATAATAGGAAGACCAAGGGGGGAAAAATATGTGGAAACTACTAAAAAACTATTGGGTAACAGAAGAAATAAAAAAAACAATTTTTATTCCTAGAAACAAATGAGGATGAAAATACAACTTACCAAATTTTGGGACACAGTGAAAGCAGTACTCAGAGGTCAGTTTAAAGCAATAAATGCATACATCAACAACAGAAGAAAGAATAAAAATCTAGACTTAACAGCTCCAGCAATTAGAAAAAGAGCAACAAAAGAAGCTTAAAATAAAGTAAGGAAATAATAAAGATCAGAACAGAAATAAATGAAGCAGAAAAAAAGAAAGTCAACAAGACAAGATTCAGCTTTTTCTAAAAGGTTAAGAAAATCACCAAAACACTGGCAAATTTAACAAAGGAAAA
>NW_006922267.1:587092-592454 GCF_000298275.1 Orycteropus afer afer | reverse complement strand
AAACTATGAAGTTTATCAAAGATAAAATAGGGGCAAATGTAGGGGCACAATTGTATGGCATAAATAGACTAGCATAATCCAAGGAGCTCTGGTAGCATAATGCCTAAAGCACTTGACTGCTAACCAGGAGGCTGGCAGTTCAAATCCACCAGCCATTCCTCAGAAGGAAGATGCGGCAATCTACTTCCATAGTGATAACACCTCGGAAACCCAAGGAGGGGTCACTATGAGTCGGGTCCGACTCGACGGCACCTAACAACAAAAACAACAGCATAACCCAAAATGTACAAGCAGCAGAAAACAAACTAGATGACTGGGACCTTTTAAATTATGTGCATTGAAAGACTTCTCTAAAAAGGTAAAAAGAGAACCTACCAATTGGGGAAAAAAAAACAAAAAAAAAAACACCTGGCTATGACATACCCAACAGGGGACTCATCTCTAAAATTTATAGAAAATTTGCCACCTCAACACCAAAAAGAGAAGCAATCCAATATAAAAATGGGCAAATGATATTTTACTAAAGAGATATTCAGGCTGTCACGAATACATGAGAAAACACTCATGATTGTTAGCCATTAGAGAGATGCAAATCTAAATAACAATGAGATATCATCTCATACCAGCAATAATAGCAAAGTTCAACAAAACAGAAAATGACAAATGCTGGTGAGGGTGCAGAGAGATTGGAACTCTCATAACACTGCGGGTGGGACTGTAAAATGGTACAGCCACTGTGAAAAGGGGTATGGTGTTTCCTTAAAAAAATAGAAATACCATTTGGTTCGGCAATTCCAATACTAGGAATATATCCTAAGGAGGTGAGAGACAGGACATGAATAGACATAGGCATACCTACATTCATTGCAGCACAGTTCACTATATCAAAGAGATGGAAACAGCCCATCCACAGATGAATGGATAACCAAACTATGGTATATTCACACAATGGAATACTATGCAACATTATAGAATAATGAAGAATCCACAAATCATCTCACAACATGGATGAATTTGGAAGACATTATGCTGAGTGAAATAAGTCAATCACAGAAGGGCAAATATTGTGTGAGTCTATTATTATGCAAAGACAAAGGTTTACAGAGGGAAGGAAATTCACTTTGTTGTTTACTGGAGGTGAGAGGGGCAGGGAGGGAAAATTTCAGACTAGTTGGGGGTCACATGTTGATTTGGGTGAGGGGAGGGGTGGTATGGAAAGAGTCTGTGGCCAGCACAGTAACAATGGTAAAGGGAAGACACACAAACATGCACAAAAGATACAGACAACAGGCAAATACTGTTACATGCACAATACTGCATTACCAATGGCACCAAACAGTAGGCTATGGGTAAATGCATGGACAGGTGAGATGATCAGGTGGGGGTAGGCAAATAGGAATATACCAAGACCAAGGATAGATTAGGATCTCTGGTGGCATCATGCCTAAGGCATTTGACTGCTAACCAGAAGGCTGGTGGTTCAAACCCACCAGCCACTCCTCGGAATGAAGACTGGGCGATCTACTTCCATAGAGATACCTCCTTAGAAACCCAAGGAGTGGTCTTTGTGATTCAGAACTGACTCGACAGCAGTGAGTTTGGTGTTTTGAAGGATAGATTTGGCTGAAGATAGTCTTATATATGTACTTGTGCTACAAAATTATCCACATATATTACAGAAATCACAGAGAACAAGGTTAGAGTAGCTTTTCAGAGACAACCAAACACCCTGAGGGAGAGAATCACCAGGCCTGTGGGCTGAGGACCATAGTCTTGGGGGACATCATGCCCAATTGACACAACATAGTACATAAAAATCTTGTTTTACATCCTACTTTGGTGAGTAGTGACTGGGTCTTAAAAGCTTTCAAGCAGCCATCTAAGATGCAACTATTGATCTCCTCTTGTCTGGAGCAAAGAAGAGTGAAGAAAATCAAAGTCATCTGGAAACAATTAGTCCACAAATAGGATGGACCGTGAGGACCTCAGCCTTCACAACCCTGAGACCAGAAGAACTAGATGGTGCCTGGCTACTGATGCCAACCACTTGGAAAGGGATCAAAATTGGAGATCCTAGACAAACTGTGAGAAAAATGTGGAACAAAATTCAAAAACACAAAAATGACTACAATTACTAGATGAATAGAGACTGGTGGAACCCCTGAGACCATGGCCCTGGGTTATCCTTCGGGCCAGAAAAGGTACTCACTTCCATGGATTGGTTCTCAGCCCCAAAGTAGAAAGACCTAGAAGCAGAACACCTACCCCAGGGAGATAACCCACCTACCCAAGGGAGATGCACTTCTTGGATCAGTAAGTGATGAGATCTCAGAGGGGCAGCATTCACATAGTGGGAAAGCTGGAGAGACAGGAATGCATAGATAAGAAGAGCACAGGACAGGGGTGGTCGTGGGGGGGGAGTTGTTTTTATGGTTGAGGATTGTAATCAGGACCATGAAATCAAATGTGCTTGAACTGTTGAGAGTAAAATAAATCTGCTTTGTAAACTTGCCCCAAAATTACAATGAAAAAAAGATGTGAGAGGCAGGACTTCAATAGATATATTCACACCCATGTTTACTACAGCACTTTTCACAGTAGTAAGGAAGAGCTCTGGTAGCGTAGTGCCTGAGGTATTTGACTACTAACCAGAAGGCTGGTGGTTCAAACCCACCAGCCACTCCTCAGAAGGAAGATTGGGCATCAACTTCTGTAGTGATACTGCCTTGGAAACCCAAGGAGGGGTCTCTATGAGTCGGATCCAACTCGATGGCGGTGAGTTTTTTTTTTTTTTTTAAATACATATATAGAAAACAAAGATTATTAGTGGTTACCAGGTGTAGGAGGGAGGAGAAAAGGTGAAGCTTTTGTTTGCAGGGCAGTGAGTTTATGCTAATAGTGGAATATTTCAGAAAAGGATAGCATTAATGGTGGTACAACATGAAAATGTCATCAATGGCCCTGAGTTGTAAATGTAGAAGTTATGTTTGCAAATGTCTTGTGTATTTTTCACCACAATATTTTTTTTTTTAAATGTGCCTGAGAACGGAGGATGTTAGACCATGGGAGCTACACTGTTTTTTTTTGTTGTTGTTGTTTTATTTGTTTGTTTGTTTTGCCAGGTATGAGCTTGTGCACATGAGCATTGGAAAAGGAACCCAGTCTCTGAAACAGGTTTAAAAGCAACATTCGCCCTATCTATACAGCAAGCCTCTTCTCCTGTGAACTTGATTCCAACAGATCAGAATCCGTCTATATTCTTAGCTTATTTATGTGAAAAGTCATTATGGAAGGAAAATAGCAATGTAGTTAGTGGTTATTTTTGGCAAAGCAATTCAGCAATACCTGTATGTCCCTGCTTGGGGCTTTGAGATTGACAGAGCTTTGTTGGCAATCTTTAAAGACAGCCTTCCCTAGCCCTACTGAAGAGTTCAAGTGAACATGGTCTACTGTGTAGTGTGAAGACTTTGGGCTGGCAATGTGTGTGGTCAAAGGCAGATCTTTGCAGGTAGCCTGCAGCTGAGAAGTGAGGCATATGAGGCAGTTGACTAGAATGGGAATGGTTTAACCAAACTATGAAATGTTAATAAAAAATTAATGAGCCTGTCTGATTCTGGCAGGTTGACTGAAAGGTGAGATGCAAGGAGAGAGGAGGGAGAAAGTTGGCCACAAAGGGTCTCTGATACTAGTACAAGATATCTATTAGGATAGGACTCACAGGGTTATTCCCAGCCCAGACAGAGCTGCACCAAATGGCTCAACAGTAAAATGTTCTCAGGGGAGGCCAAGGGCACTTCTGAGGTGAGGATGGGCTGAAAGGCTGCTCTGGGAGAGTTATTTACCAGACCTGAAGTTCCATGGACTCTTAGGTCATTTCATCCATCCCTGTGTTTTCTTTTTTTCAAACTTATGAGTATTTGAGATTTGAAAAGAAAAAAATAATACAATGAGTACCCATGTACTTGCTATCCAACTTAAGAAATACTTCATTAAAAGCACAGTATTCCTCCCATGGCTCCTTTCCCTTCCTCACTCTCTTCTGCTTTCTTTCCATCCCCTTCCTCCCTTGCTTATCTTCATTATTTTGAATTTGGCATGTATCATTGCTATGCATTTCTTTATAATGTTTGTCCATATGCTGTTGTTAGGTGCCATCGAGTCATCTCCGATTCATAGTGACCCTATGTACAACAGAACAAAACACTGCCCAGTCCTGTGCCAGCCTCACAATCTTTGCTATACCTGAGCCCATCATTGCAGCCACTGTGTCAGTCCATCTTGTTGAGGGCCTTCGCCTTTTTCGTTGACCCTCCACTTTACCAAGTAATGATATCCTTCTCCAGAGAATGGTCCCTTCTGACAACATGACCAAACTAGGTGAGACAGAGTCTGGCCATTCTCACTTCCAAGGAGCATTCCGGCTGCACTTCCTCCAGGACAGGTTTGTTAGTTCTTTTATCAGTACTTTCAGTATTCTTTGCCAGCACCACAACTCAAAAGCATCAACTATTCCTCAGGCTTCCTTGTTCATTGTCCAGCTCTCATATGCACATGAAGTGATTAAAAATACCATGGTTTGGGTTAGGGAACACTGTAGTCTTCAAGGAGACATCTTTGCTCTTCATCACCTGAAAGAGGTGTTTTGCAGCAGATTTTCCCAATGCAGTATGTTGTCTGACCATATGTATGCATCCCTAAACATTATGTGGCATTGTTTTGTATGTTTTTAAATCTTATATAAGTGGAATAAATACAGATAAGATAAATATATAAAAAGGAAACCAGGGAAAAATGTTGAGTATAGTATTTGTGAGGATGGCACAGGACCAGGCAGTGTTTTATTCTGTTGTACCTGGGGTCTCTATGAGTCAGAACCAACTGGATGGAAAATAATAAAAACAACAAAATTTTTGTATTGGATTGTGAGTTTGCCAATACTTATTGCTCTATTAAGATAATTACATAAGAGATCAGAAGGGCATGATATTCATAGGGAGATAGCTTAGAGGGCAGGAATGCATGAGAAAGAAGGACACAGGGAAAATGTAACCATAGGGAGGAAGCGAAAAGAAAGATGTTACATTGTTGAGATTGTAATCAATGTCACAAAACAAAATGCGTATGAACTATTGAATGGAAAATGGATTTGCTCTGTAAACTTTCAGCCAAGTCACAATAATAAATATCTATATCTATATCTATATCTAGGAGCTCTGGTAGCATAGTGCCTAAGGCACTTGACTGCTAACCAGAAGGCTGGTTGTTCAAACCCACCAGCCACTCCTTGGAAGGAAGGTTGGGCAATCCTACTTCTGTAGTGATACTGCCTCAGAAACCCAAGGAGGGGTCGCTATGAGTCAGG
>NW_006922267.1:580597-586883 GCF_000298275.1 Orycteropus afer afer | reverse complement strand
GGGTTCACTATGAGTCAGAAGCAACTCAATGGAAGTGAGTTTGATTTTTTTGGTTTAAGTAAATAAATAGACAAATGAGAGCATCATGCAGGAGAGACCAATGATGAGTGTGTCCTGAACTGATAACTGTGATTAATCTGAGAAGAAAGCAACCACAACAATAATAACAAAAAGATAGAATACTATTTATATCTATCTACAACTTTTGTTTTTGTCAGTCAATAATTTTGTGAGATTTATCCATGCCAATTTGTGAGACTCTTTTTTTATTCACTTTTACCCCCATTTCTCCTGCCAGATGAGGCCTT
Organism: Orycteropus afer afer; assembly: GCF_000298275.1. Taxonomy (NCBI): domain Eukaryota; kingdom Metazoa; phylum Chordata; class Mammalia; order Tubulidentata; family Orycteropodidae; genus Orycteropus; species Orycteropus afer. The sequence goes on along the minus strand of NW_006922267.1, from coordinate 586,575 downwards.
CTCTAAAAATTCCCATAATGCTGAGTGTTAGGTCCTCCCCAGATAACTCTTTCTAGCCAGCAGTTTGTTACCAACTAGCTACTCTTATCACTCATTCTCCCTTTGAAATCCAGGTCTTACTAGCCTTCTTCAATTCTTAAGCATACTCTAGGCAACCAGCCAGCACTCTTCATGGCTGTGGCAGGTTTGTCAATGTTTTGGAAGAATAAAATCTTTAATCACTCTTCATTCTTCAGTCACTACTGGCAGTGGCTCACTGCCTTAGCCACAATGGCTTACTGCTTTCTACTTTCCATCAGTCTTGCAAAAAGATTGATGCTGGGGTCTGATAGAGTTTTTGGAAATGTGGCAGAGGATTCCTCTAAGGGTATTTAGTTAACCTGTCAATGTTGGGCTTGCTAAGCTAACTTGTCCAAATTTAGACCAAACAAACCCCCAATGGTACTCCAAAACTATCTCAGTTAGTGTCTTAGTTCTATATGCCAGCTCTCTTGGTTTTCACTCTCCATATACCTCCAAAGAAAAGCCTTTTCTTCCTTTCCACACAGGACCTGATCCGGAGAGATATCCTGTACTACAAAGGCCGTATTGACATGGATAAATATGAAGTGATTGATATTGAAGATGGCAGAGATGATGACTTCAATGTCAGCATGAAGAATGCCTTCAAACTTCACAACAAGGAAACTGAAGAGATACATCTGTTCTTTGCTAAGAAGCTGGAGGAGAAAATTCGTTGGCTCAGGGCTTTCAGAGAAGAGCGGAAAATGGTGCAGGAAGATGAAAAAATTGGTAAGTAACCTGAGAAGAGAAAGAACATGGCCATGACATTAAGAGGTTGGATTATTTTTCATTTTTCTAGAGGCAGAAGGGAGATTTCTTTTGTAAATTGACCTAAACCACTTTGTTGATTCTCAAATATTAGATTTTTTTTGGGGGGGGGGTAGATACTAGTAGCTTCCATTCGTTAGGGGTAGGTGGAGACTGTAGGTTGGCCTCCTCTACAATCCCATTGCCAGATAAGAATGTCACACTGAAAGCAAAGACACAGAAGGGGTCATACAACCTATCATTTAAGTCACAGTTCTTGGTCCTTAGGTATATGACAGCATTTTCTGCAAAAGTGTTAGTCGAGGAAGATTTGGTAATATTTTAGTGACAGATGTTAAAAAAATAAAAGTCAAGGAAATTAAAACATAAGATTTTTTTCCAAGCAATTATTCTACATGCATATAGGGAGACCATTCTATTTCTAAAAAGCAAACAAAAAAATAATGGCTCAATATAGGCTATTTCCAAGGAAACTTAAAAAGATAAGAAGAAAGAGAATAATAGAAAATTAATCATTAGCTAATATTAAGGTGATTGATTGACCCCTGCCCCACCTTATTGAGATCTGCTGATATGAGGTTACTAGGTGATCTCTGGCCTCGCTGCTGCTCCCTGCCTCATCATTTCCACAAATGTTTAAGTGCAGTCCCAAGGTTTTAAAATTATAAAAAATACTTCATATCAGGAAGCACGTGAAATTACCTAAATTATATATTATTATTATTGCATTAGATGAATTCTGAGTTAGCTTATGGTTAACAAATATCTTTGTCACAAAGGGGTTTGCAAAGATTTAATCACTATGATTAAGTGGGCCTCAGTTTCCTATTAATATCAGGGAAAAAAAGTTAATAGTTTTACAGTTTTTGAGGTCAGGCTTTTACTGTTAATTTTTTGTTTCATAGGTAAGGAAAAAAGAACTCTTAAAATCAAAGTAAGATGTCTTTTTCATTTGTTTGTTTTTTCCTTTCACACAGGATTCAGCTAACATTCCAGAGTCTAGCAACAAAATTCTCAGATGAGGGCCAAGACATAGAACCTGTTTGTAGTCTTAAGCGTCAGGCTCTCTTCTCAAGGGTATAGGCTGTGAGATTCACTAGATTCTAATACTTAGTTCATGTGAGGGCTAAAGGACTAAAGACATTTCTCACCACTCCGAACATTTTGAATAAGATTCCTTTCAACAATGAAAATTCATTTCTAACACGTTAGGCTAATTGGGCCTCCTGCCTTAAGGTGGCAGAACTACTGGTATAGTAGCCTCTGGCACAAAAACTTCTGAGTCTTTAGGATGTTAAAAAGTCACCTCTGGAATGTGTATTCCTGACTGGGATACTTCATATGTTAACAAATGCCCTTAGAGTGTAGATTAAAATTAATATATACATATAAATCACACTGTCTATGTTTTTGTTGTTATGTTGTTATGTGCCGTCGAGTCAAACCCGACTCATAGCGACCCCTCCTTGGGTTTCCGAGGCAGTATCACTATGGAAGTAGGATTGCCCAACCTTCCTTCCGAGGAGTGGCTGGTGGGTTTGAACCGCCAGCCGTCTGGTTAGCAGGCAAGTGTCTTAGCCACTATGCTACCAGAGCTCCCACTTTTAATTTTAAAAATTTTAATTTTAAAAATTACTTTTAAATACTTCTACATACTGTCTATGTAGAAGTATTTAAAAGTAAATTATAAAAAAATATAAATAGGATCTAAAACTATGACCACCTGCATGATAATAGAATCACACTAAAACATAATCTTTCTTTTCAAACAGATTGTTCCCCTTTTTTCCAGAGAGGGTATAGTCAGTGAATATATTTTTCATGCTGCTCCCTAACTGGAATTTAAGAGCCATTGGTTATAGATATGTGGCTTACAAAGTCCTGTCTGGTCTCTTGCTCGGGTTCTTCCTTTCTGACATAAAAATAGCAAACAACCAGGCTTGTAATCCCTCTGAGAATTGTCCTAGAGTGAAAACACACACTCTGTAAAGTAAAATTAAAAGATTGATTGAAAGCCATAGGCAGTCTGGACTGGGAAAACAACAAAATTCACAGAGTGAAAAACGTCACTCCACCAGATAATGAAGAAGCAAGTGTTCTTATACATTTGAAGCAAGAACTAAAGCTACAAAGTCATGATTGGCTGAAAGACAATCTCTGTTGTTATGTGCCATTGAGTCGGACATGGCTCATAGTGACCCATCCTTGGGTTTCTGAGGCGGTATCACTACAAAAGTAGATTCCCCAACCTTCTGAGGAATGGCTGGTGGGTTTGAACCACCAGCCTTCTGGTTAGCAGTCAAGTACCTTAGGCAATAACGCTACCAGAGCTCCTGAAAGACAATTAGGGAACTTGAAATTGGGATATCTGAGAGTGGGGATTTAGCAGGGCCTAGAAGATAACATTTATGTGGGATTACATGATTGGTTTAAAAAAAACAACTCACTGACATGGAGTCAGTTCTGACTCAGTGACCCCATTGGGTCTCTGAGGCTGTAAATCTTTATGGAAAGGTTGGGCAATCTACTTCCGTAGTGATAATGCCTCGGAAACCCAAGGAGGCATCACTATGAGTCAGGTCCAACTCGACGGCACAAAACAACAACAACATTGTCTTTCTGTGGAGAAGCTGGTGGGTTTGAACCGCTAACCTTCTGGTTAGCAGCCAGATGCCTTACCCACTACACTATCGGAGCTCTTTACATGATTGGTTGAAACAAACAAACAAACTAACTAACAAACAAAAACTCACTGCCCTCGAGTCGAATATGACTCATTGCAACCCCTCCTTGTGTTTCCAAGGCAGTATCACTACTGGTACATAATTGCAAACATACATGCTTTTCAGTTAATTATAGGAAAGCACAGGACAATGGAAAGGCATATTTTCCTGCGAACTTGTTATTAAAACTGCTTTCTCTAGCATGTGTTTTCCTGGAGGTCCATTGTAAAGAAGACTTATCAATAATGCTGTGAGTCAGGACCCTTTGGACATATGCTATTACATCCTGCATCTGTTTGACCATTGAGGAAAGAACCCCTGGGAATAGGCTGTGACAATCTGCATCAGCCTGACCTCAGGGAAAATATTTCTTTAAGGGTATATGGTTAAGTTGTACGAAAGTGAGAGAAGCTGCTGTTAGCAAAACCAAAACCGAACCCACTGCCATCAAATCAATTCCTACTCATAGTAAATCTTTAGGACAGTAGAACCACCTCATAGGGTTTCCAAGGCTATGAATCTTCATGGAAGCAGACTACCTCATCTTTCTCCCACAGAGCGGCTGGTGGGTTCAAAACTCCAACCTTTTGGTTAGCAGCCAGATGCTTTAAGCATTACGCCACCAGAACTCCTTGGTGTTAGAAAATGCAGCTTAAAATTCAGCGTGGATTCAAGACTCATGTCAAAGCTTTAAGATGGCATTAAGGCTGCACTTTTAGGCTGTCCTATTTATACACACCAAGTACGTCAGATTTTAGACTCTCATACAGAGTACAGGAGCTCTGGTAGCGTAGTGCCTAAGGCATTTGACTGCTAACCAGAAGGCTGGCGGTTCAAACTCACCAGCCACTCCTCAGAAGGAAGATGGGGCAATCTACTTCCATAGATACTGCCTCGGAAACCCAAGGAGGGGTCACTACGAGTCAGGTCTGACTCGACGGCACATAGCAACAACAACAACAACTCACTTTGAGTCCCGTTGGAGTCATGTTGCTTTTATCATATAGGCACTGCATTGGGACATGATGAGTGGTATAAAATGCTGTTTCCCCTAATGGCAGGTCACAGCAGTCTCTGCCACTGCCTAGACTGTTAAAAGTATTAAAGGAATGGTCTTGGTGTACTTTCTAAATACCCTGGATCAACTAGAAGGTCCCTGTCATTCCCTCTGTCTCCAGCACTATGTCTCCTGCCCAATGGGGAAAAGCCAAGTAGAGAGTCTCTTATCTTGAAGACAGAACCCCCCCCACACACACACTTCAATCTGTTTTGTAATATAAAGGAAAACATCTCTTCAATATACATCTCCAGGCACGTAGTGTCTTGCTTTACATATGACTCCCTTAGCAAATGTTCTATTAACCTGTGATTTTAAGAATTTGCTTCTGATAGAAAAGCTTCCAGAAATTACTTCCTGAGCAAGCTTGTGTTCATCTTTCAAATATATATGTGTGTGTATGTGTGTGTGTGTGTGTGTGTGTATACTTTCATAGTAATACTGTTTCGCAAACCCAAGGAAGGGTCTCTGTGAGTCAGGTCTGACTTGATGGCAGTAAGATTTTTTTTAGTAAATCACATTCTTTGTAGATAATTGGGAGAAAAACTGGAGAAATACAAAGAAAAATGTAAAAATCACACGTAAACATAGTACCTAGTGATAACTATTATAGACATTTTGATATATTTCTTTCCAATGCTTTTTCTCTATGCATCTAAATAGAAACACTAGGGTTGCAGAAGTTTTCTCTCTCCCTCCATCCCTGACTGTCCATGGTAAATAGATATAATTTTGTTATCCTCATTTTTCACTTAATATATCATTAGCATTTCTTCCAAATCATATAATATTTTTAATTATTATTTTTTATTGTTAACATACTTTTCTTATTTTAGTTTTCAGTTATAAAAGTAACACATGAGAGCTCTGGAGGAGTAGTGCCTAAGACATTTGACTGCTAACCAGAAGGCTGGTGGTTCAAACCCACCAGCCACTCCTTGTGAAAGAAAGAAAGGTTGGGCAATCTACTTCTGTAGAGATACTGCCTCGGAAACCCAAGGAGGGGTGACCATGAGTAGAAATCGACTTGACGGCAGTGAGTTTTGTTTTATTTTTGGCTATCATAGCCATTTAAACAAATAGGGAGTTGTTTAAAGAAAAATGTAACATTCTTTCCCCTTTTCTGTCACTCTTTAAATTTGTGTGAGGTAATGAATATTAACACTTTAGTGAGGCAGCTTTGGTGGCACAGTGGTTAAAGCATTTGTGTGCTAACCAAAAGGTTGGTGGTTCAAAATCAACAGTTACTTCATAGGGGAAAGATGAAGCACTCTGTTTCTGTGAAAATTTACAGCTTTGGAAACCCTAGGGGCAGTTCTACTCTGTTCTAAAGGGTCACTGAGTCAGAATTGACTGGATGGCAATGG
>NW_006922267.1:579117-580432 GCF_000298275.1 Orycteropus afer afer | reverse complement strand
CATGACTTCTTGTATTAGTCAGAGTTCACCTAGAGAAGCATAACAAATAGAAGGTTAATATCTGTAAGAGAGTTATTACAAGGAATTGGCTTATGTGATTGTGGGGATTGGCTAAGCAAGTCCAAATTCCATAGGACAGTGAGTCTGGGAAGATCACAAGAAAAATTGAACTTTACAGGCATGGGCTGAAGCTGTGGTCCATAGGAAGAATTTCTTCTCTCTTCTGAGAAAACTTCAGTCCTGCTTTTAAAACCTTCCAGCAAATTCAATCAAGCCCACTCAGATTATCCAGCATAATTTCCCTTATATAAAGTCAGCTGATTAGACAGTTTAATTGTATCTGTAAAATACCTTCATAGAAGTTCCTAAATAAGTGGGAACTGTAGATAACTGGGCACCACAGCCAAATTGACACATCAAAAAACCATCACAGACCTCCCCTTGTTAACTTCTCACCCTGTACACATCTCCTTAAACCATACTCAATGTCTAAATGAAGATAATAAAGTTATACTTCTATCTAACATGATATCAGCTATCCTATGCACAACTGAAAACATGGTAACCCTTTTCCCAGGAGAAGTCTGTGGGTTAAGTTCACAGTTCTTTTATATCTACTAACTTTAATTCTGAGAAACAAGTTCATTATTATTATGTTCTGGTTACCTAGTGCCGCTCTGACAAGAATATACCACAAATGGGATTGACTTAACAAACAGGAGTTTATTCTTACAATTTGAAGGCTTTAAGTCCAAGTTCAAGTGCCAGGCTCTAGGGGCTGGGTGAAAGCCCCTCAACCTTGGGGTCCAGCTCTGCCTCCTGCTCCCGGCCCACTGGAGGTAGAGGCGTTTCTTCATTCAGACAGCTGCTGGCTGCTGAAACTGAAAAACCCAAGGTTGACAAGTAAAAAGGCACAGTCCCAATGTTACCAAACCACATGGCAGACCATTAATTCAAGTCCGTTGTAAGTCTGAAGGTCGGCAGAGCATGGCAGGCTGCTCAAGAAAGACACAGCTACATGCAGGGTCCAAGCATGCCATAAACTAGAGACCATTCCCAAGGCTTCTCCTTATATACAGGAAGCAGACCACATCACAGAGGCTGCTTGTGGTAGATCCCACCATGGAGCTAATTGCCAGTCCCATCATGGGGATTAACTACCACCAGCTGCCCAGCCACTCAACCAGGCCCAGCCAAGTTGACACACAAACATAACTACAATTCCACCCCTTGTCAACTTGGCATCTGTACAGATCTCCTCCACTGGGTGGCTTCAATCCCCTAGTTCCTCTAAGTGGCGACCTCACCCCCTTGG
>NW_006922267.1:577849-578971 GCF_000298275.1 Orycteropus afer afer | reverse complement strand
TCCCACTGGCTCACATGAACGAGTAGCCCCACACTCCAGAACCAAGTTGGTGAAGGCCTTGCTCTTTGAAACCTAGGGGGCTGTGATCATTCCACCCCCAAAGGCCATGGTCCTACCCTTTCAGGCTGAGGCAGCTCTGCTTCCATTTCCTTGGTCTCCGTTTCTGCCTTAAATGCCCAAGGGCAACCCACTCCACCAGGAATCTTCTTGCCCCAAAGGACATTTAGCTTTCTTGCTCTATGGGCCGGCCAACCTGCTACTCCATTTCATGCCAGTCTTTTAACCAATTAATGCCTAAAGGCAACCCACTCTGCCAGTAAGCCACCTAACCAAAGGCATCAAGCTTTCTCCTCTGTGGGCTGGTAAGGCTGTCGCTGTCTCATGCCGGTTCTCTTGGGTCTGCTCCTGCCGTCTCTCATGCTGGTCTCTTGCTCTGCTCCTGCTGTCTGTCATGCTGCATGCTGGGGTCTCTCTGCCGGGGTCTTGGGTCAAGGATGCACTCCATTCCTGTTTCCACATTTTAGGTATCTGTCAGAGCAGCACCCCAATCTCTCGGTACCAAATTCTGGTCTGGTTATCTAGTGCCACTCTGATAAGAATATACCACAAATGGGATTGCCTTAACAAACAGGAGTTTACTCTTACAAGTTGGAGGCTTTAAGTCCAAGTTTAAGTGCCAGGCTCTAGGGGCTGGGTAGAAGCCCCTCAACCTTGGGGTCCAGCTCTGCCTTCTGCTCCAGGCTCACTGGAGCTAGAGGCGTTTCTTCACTCAGACAGCTGCTTGCTGCTGAGGCTGAAAAACCCAAGGTTGACAAGTAAAAAGGCACAGTCCCGATGTTACCAAACCACAGGGCAGACCGTTAATTCAAGTCAGTTGTAAGTCCCAAGGTCGGCAGAGCATGGCAGGCTGCTCAAGAAAGACACAGCAACTGCAGGATCCAAGCATGCCATAAACTGGAGACCATTCCCAAGTGGAAGAGGCCGTCCACTTCTCAAAGAATTGGCCAGGGAAAACCTTATGAATTCCCAAGGGTTCTCCTTAAATACAGGAAGCAGACCACATCCCAAAGGCAGCTACTCAGCTGCTTGTGGTAGATCCCACCATGGAGTTGATTGCCAGTC
>NW_006922267.1:575160-576984 GCF_000298275.1 Orycteropus afer afer | reverse complement strand
GAAGTAGGATTGCCCAACCTTCCTTCCGAGGAGTGCCGGTGGGTTTGAACCGCCAGCCTTCTGGTGAGCAGTCAAGTGCCTTAGGCACTATGCTACCAGAGCTCCTAAAAGGTGACTAGTGGCCATATTTTCTGGGATTTCACCAGTCTCTTTCCAACCAACAATCCTTTTGAATTTTGTTCCACATATCTTCTCCCACTCTAACCAGAATCTCTCATTTTGATCACTTTCTGAGTGGTTGACATTGGTAGCTGGGCACCATCTAGTTCTTCTGGTCTTCTGGTCATATAGGCTGAGGTTCCCATGGTCCACTAGTCCCTTGGACTAATTGTTTCTAAGCCTATTGGATTTTCTTCACTCATCTTTGCTACAGACAAGGAGAGCCCAATTGTTGCATCTTAGATGGCCACTTGCAAGCTTTTAACACCCCAGTCACTACTTATCAAAGTAGGATGTAGAACAATGTTTTTGTGCCATTTGAGCTTGATGTTCCCCTCAACCATGGTCCCAAACCCACAGGCCCAGCAACTCCCACAAAGTGTTTAGTTGTGGCTAAGAAATTCTAACTTTGTCCCCTGTTAGCTCTATAATGCATATGGATATTTTTATAACACATACAACTACGGATCTAGAATATCTTCTTACAAACATATATATGGCCTGGGTATATGTCCGTTCACCTACCCATAGATTATTTGTGTCTGTCTACCTACGTATCCACCACTGATAAGTGTTTACTATTACTGATAATGCAGAACTGTATATGTAATAGTCTTTTCCTTTGTTATCTGTACTTCTTGTGTACCTCTCTCTTTCTTTCTTTTCCTTAATTATATTGTGCTGGTCACACATTGTTGTTATATTGGCTTTCCCTTCACCCAAATCAGCTCAAGTCTATTAACTAACCAGCAATTTTCCTTCCCCTTCCCTCCCATCCCTGGTAACCAACAAAGATAAGATTTCCCTGTATAATCTTTCTTTGACTTTTTATAGTGATGGACCCATACAGTATTTGTCCCTCTGTGATAGACTTACTTCACTCAGTTTAGTATTCTCCAAGTTCATCTACATTATGAGGTGATTCAAAGATTCATCATTATTCTTTAATGTTGCATAGTATTCAGTTGTGTACATGTTTGGTTATCCATCTGTTGATGGCACTTAGGTGTTTCCATCTCTTTGCTATGGTGAATAGTGCTGCAGTGAACATGGATGTGAATATATCTATTTGTGTCCTGGATCTCACCTCTTTAGGATATGTTCCTAGAAGTAGGATTGGTGGATCAAGTGGCATTTCTATTTCCAACTTTTTAAGGAAACACGAGACCATTCTCCACAATGGTTGTACCATTTTTTCCAGTCTCACCAGCACTGTATGAGAATTCCAGTCTTTCTACAGTCTCACCATCATTTGCTGTATTCTGTCTTGTTGGGCTTTACTGTTATTGATGGGATGAGATAATATTTCATGATGTTTTGATTTGTATTTCTCTAATGGCTAATGATCATGAGACTTTTCTCATGTGTTTGTTGGCTGCTTAAATACCTTCTTTGTTGAAGTGTTTGTCCATATCCTCTGCCCATTTTTAAATTGGATTGTTTGTCTTTTCATGCTAAGGTGTTGAAGTTTTCTATAAATTTTGGAGATAAATCCCTTGTCAGATATGCCATTGCCAAATTTTTTTTTTCCAGTCTGTAGGTCCCCTTTTTATTCTTTTGGAGAAGTCTTTTAATGTGCATAAGAATTTAATTTTCAGAAGATGCAAGTCATCTAGTTTATCTTCTGCTGTTTGTGCATTTTGGGTTATGTTCCATCATCTATTT
>NW_006922267.1:574477-575045 GCF_000298275.1 Orycteropus afer afer | reverse complement strand
AAATTAAAGCTCCTAAGTTTGTCCCTATTTTATCTTTGATAAACTTTATAGTTTTGGGTTTTACATTTAGGTCTTTGATCCATCTTGAGTTAGTTTTTGCATATGGTGTGAGGTATGGATCTCAGTTCATTTTTTCTGCATATGGATATCCAGTTTTGTCAGCACCATTTGTGAAAGATACTATTTCATCCTCATTTAATGGATTTTAGCCCTTTCTCAAAGATCAGCTGTCCACAGATGGATAGATGTATTTCTTAATTCCCAAGTTTTGTTCTACTGATTTATGCATCTATCATTGTGCCAATACCAGGCTTTTTTTGACTACTGTGGCTGTATAGTAGGTTTTGAGATTGAGAAATGTGAGACCTCTGTTTATTTCCATATAAAATGAGTGACTGTTATTCCCATATCCTTAAAGAATGTTGATGGAATTTGTATCAGGATTGAATTGAATCTATGGATTGCTTTGGGTGGTATTGGTATTTTCTCAATGTTCAGTCTTCCTATCCATGAGCATGGCATATTCTTCCATTTAAGGAGGTCTCATATTTTCTTGTAGTAGTGTTTT
>NW_006922267.1:569119-574203 GCF_000298275.1 Orycteropus afer afer | reverse complement strand
AGTCATCTGCAGATAGAGATAGTTTTACTTCTTTGCTGATTTGGATGCCTTTTATTTCACTTTCTTGCCTTATTGCTCTGGCTAGGACTTCCAATACAGTGTTGAATAGGAAGGCATCACGGAGGGTCGCCTAGTCTTGTTCCCATTTGCAAGGGGAAAGTTTTGAATGTACTGGGAATAATGCTGGATGTTGATTTTGCATGTGTATATATACACCCTCCCTTTATTATATGGAGAAATTTCCCTTCTATTCCCATTTTTCTGAGGGTTTTCCTCAGGAATGGGTGTTGGATTTTATCAAATGCCTTTTCTCCATCAACTGACATGATCATGTGGTTCTTTTTCTTTGTTTCATACATGTGATGGATTACATCAATTGGTTTTCTAATTTTGAACCATGCTTGCATACCTGGTCATGATATATTATTTTTTTGATATTATGTTGGATTCTACTGGCTAAGATTTTTTGAAGATTTTTGCATATATATTCATGAGAGATATTGGTCTGTACTTTACCTTTTTAGGCTGACTTTGTCTCGTTTTGGTACCAGTATTATGCTTCATGGAATTAATTTGAGAGTATGTTATCTTTTTCTATGTTTTGGAATAATTTGTGTAGGATAGGTGTCAGGTTTTCTCTGAACACTTGATAGAATTCTCCAGTGAGGGGTTTGGGCTAGGAGGTTGTTTTTTTTTTTTTTTTTTTTTAACGTGGGAGGAGGTTTTTTTATGACCTGCTTAATTTCTTCTTTGTTAGGGGACTATTGTTTGTTGTTTGTTATGGGACTATTCAAATTTTCTACTTTGGTCCAACTTTCTGTTTAGTGGAATCATTGTTGTGTCCCTTGGTAGAAGCATTTCTGCCTTTGGACCTAACACTTATGGGCCAATAGAACCTATGATGGAAAGCAGAAAATTTTCCAGGGTATCACTAGAGGTAATAGTGAGTGAAGCCACACCCATTTTCACTCCTTAATTCCTGGGCCAGTGAATATTGGCTTTTGTTTCTAGAAATTTGTCCATTTCTTCTAGGTTTTCAAATTTGCTGGAGTATAATTTTTCATAGTTACCAAGATTATGGCTAGTTATTGTCATTTTTATTTTCATTGGTTCTGTTGTGATGTCACCCATTTCAGTTATGATTCCTGTTATTTGCATCTTCTCTTTCTTTCCTTAGTTAAAATTTCCAATACTTTGTCATTTTGTTGTTGATGATGTTAATTTTTGTCAAAGATTTTTTTGTTGATTTTTTACTAGTTCCTGCTTCATTTATTTTTGCTCAGATCTTTATTATTTCCTTTCTTCTAGAGACTGTAGCCTTCTTTTATTTATTTATTTATTTATTTATTTGTGCAAAAATGGCATGGGGCAGCATCTTCTGAGCTCCTCTAACTTCACAAGAGAAGGACAGTGTCACCATCAACAGTACAAGGCTTATTCTTACGAGGCCAGACATGCTGCCACCCTCCAGCCTTTTACCAATACTGACACCAACCATGCCTCCCACAGCACTCACTACATTTGTTCTCTGCTGGGTTCAGTAATTCATTGCAGTGGCCACAAAGAACTCATAGATAGTACTCACAATTATGGGATTTATTAGGGAAGTAACAGGCTACAATTCAGGTTCAGGAATGTGCTCAGGATATAATTCTTTGATCAGGATAGTCTCCCCTCTGCTGTGCCCTCAAACATGCCTCTGTGGCCCTTGGCCTCTCTATCTGGCCTCTGCCCTGCTCAGGCAAATGTCACAAAGCTCTTTTACCTCTGCCAATAGGTACACCTAGGTACACCTCACTCCACCAACAAGGCTCCTATTCAAGGACACTCAGCTTTCTCACTCCATGGGCTGGGTAAGCCTGCCACTCTGTCTTGTGCCTCTTGATTCCACTGCCACTGTCTCTCTGTCAGGGAATTTCTCTGATGGGGTGTGTCTTTTCAGGGGCATCTCTCTGCTGGGGTGTCTCTGCTAAGGATGTCCAGCACAGGGATCTCGGCTCCAAGGATGCGCTCTCCTTCAGCTCTCCTCTCTTGATGACAGTCCAATCCTCTCTCCTCTTCTAGGAGAGGTCATTTTAAGCCTGGAAGAGTGATAAAACTAATCCCACCATCAGAATTCTACACACCTTACTTTTATGGTTCCACTCAGTAATCTGGTGGAAGTTACCAAGATTATGGCTAGAAAAGTCATACCTAGTAGTTCACTGCACCATAATTGGAGTTGTTGGGTTAAGGAGTTAATTTTGGTTCTTCTTTTTTCATGTGTATCTGTACTCCTTGTAATCAGCCAGTAGAGTTATTACTCAGAGACATGAGAAGGCCAAAAGCTAGGTGACAATTTCAACTTTCTGTTTAGTGGAATCATTGTTGTGTCCCTTGGTAGAAGCATTTCTGCCTTTGGAACTAACACTTATGGACCAATAGAACCCATGATGGAAAGCAGAAATTTTTCCAGGGGATCACTAGAGGTAATAATGAGTGAAGCCACACCTATTTTCACTCCTTAATTCCTGGGCCAGAGAAACAGCTCATCAAAGCTCTGGTGGCATAGTGCTTAAGGCATTTGACTGCTAACCAAAAGGCTGGTGGTTCAAACCTACCAGCCACTCCTCGGAAGGGAGGTTGGGCAATCTACTTCCGTAGTGATACTGCCTTGGAAACCCAAGGAGGGGTCGCTATGAGTCAGATCCAACTCAACAGCAGTGAGTTTGATTTTTGGTTTTCAAATGCTGCTTTAGAGTGTATACTGCCTCCTGGAGGACAATGCTCCAATACCATCTAGCTTGTAGAGTAATAGAGTAGTCCAAAAGCCATGCTACCATTCTACCAGTCCAGATACTCCAGAATGATAGATAACATGGGAAACCATTTAATTTTCTGAGTGCAGTCCCATTGTTATGCTTTATTTGCTATGAAATTAATTCCTTGGTCAGAAGTGATGCTATGTGGAATACAAATGACAATGGATTCTGCATTCTGTAAGTCCATGGATGGTAATTTTGGCAGAAGCATTGCAGGCAGAGAAAGCAAATACATATCCAGAGTAAGTGTCTATTCCAGTAAGAACAAAGTACTGCCATTTCCACAGTGGAGGTGGTCCAGTGTAATCAGCCGACCACCTGATCCCATCCCAGGGAATGGTACCATATTGGTCTCTGCTACTGGCAGATTGGATATTTAGCAGTGGCTGTCACCAAGCTGGCCTTGGTGAGTGGAAGTCCATGTAGCTAAGTCTGTATGTGACCTCCATATCTCCTACCATAACCACTCTGTTCATGAGTCTATTGACAATGACAGGATTGTGGAAAGATGCTGGCTGATATATCCATACAATAGGTCATCCTATCTAATTGATTATTAAAATGTTTCTCTGATGAGGCTACCCTTTTGTGAACTTTTACATGAACTACAAAGATCCTTACATTCTGTGCCCATTCAGAGGAGCCTATCTAAATACCTCTGCCCCAGACTTCCTTGTTCCCAATTTTCCAATCATTTTCCTTCCAAGTCCTTAACTATCTCCCCAAACTATTGGCACAAACTGGTATGTACTTGTACTTCTGGCCATTTCTTCTTTCAAGCAAATTAAACAAACAGGTTCACTGCTTGAAGTTCTGTCCACTGGGAGGATTTCCCTTCACCAGTGTCCTTCAAGACAGCTGCAGCTGTCCACTTTCTGGTGGTACTCTCATAGTGTACAAGCCTTCTATAAACCTGACATGAGATTTTTCTTCCTTAGTCAACTCCCCATAAGGTCCTTTATATGGGATGAGAATAAGAAGATAATGTAGCAGGAGTACAGCCATGGGCATGTGGGTCACTTGCTCATGTAATGTACTAGTGCCTTCGAGAACTCCTTGAGCCTGTCTTCTATATACCACTTCTATTTGAATAGAGTGTTATGGTGCATGCCCAACTTTATGGCTTGGGCCGTCAGAGACCATGAATTTCATGATGAGCAATCAGCTCATATGGTGGCCCATGGTTAAGCATTCATTTTCTACTAAGGCCTAGTAACAAGCCCAGTATTGTTTCTTAAAAGGAGAGTAGTTATCCACAGAGGATGATGGTGCTTTGCTCCAAAATCCTAAGTGTCTACATGGTGATTCACATATAGATGCCTGCCAAAAGCCCAAAAGGCATTTGTATATGCCCCTGACCTTTCAAACACCGTCACATCTGCTAGATTAAATTCTACAAGTGGAAGAGCAGCTTGTACAACAGCCTTGACCTGTTGTAAAGCCGTCTAAAAACAAGAAAAATTTCATGTCACTCAATAAATTAATTGGGATAGCATGTCCAAATGAGGTACATGTTGCCTCCAAAATCAGAGGCCCACTAGACTTTGTTCCTCTTTTTTAGTAGTAAGGTGCCAGAGTTTACCCTTCACTTTGAAAGATATTTCTCAACATGCCAGAGACCACTAGACCTCTAGAAATTTCACTAAGATGGAAAGTGCCTATATTTTTGTCCGGTTTATTTTCTACCCTCTGGCATACATATGTCTTACCAATGTGTCTGGTGTAGTTTCTACTTCCTGATCATCAGATCTAATCAGCCTATCCTCAAAGGGACCGGGGGTCAAGGTCCTTGTGAACTAAATTATGAGATAGGGCTGAAGAGATGAGGTGGGATAGTGAAAAAGTATTATTAGCCTTGTCAGCTGAAAACAAACTGCTTCTGATTGTCCTTACTAAACTCTAAATAAATATATGTATTTCACCAGCTCAATAACTGCATAACAGGGGTGAAGGATGTATTTTTTTCTCTTTTTATTGCTGTGAAAACACATTTGCCATTTCAATATTTTTCACGTGTACAATTCAGTGAGACCAATTATATCAATCATGTTGTGCAATCATAACCAATAGGAGATGTAATAATTTGTTTAATCAATGAAAACATATCTGGAGTGAGTCACTGAGTCCACAGGCTCAGGACCATGGTTGCGGGGGAAACCAGGCTTAACTGGCATAACATACTACACAAAAACAATGTTCTGTATTCACCTACTTTGGTGAATAGTGATCGGGTTAAAAGCTTGCAAGCAGCCATCTGAGATGCAACAATTGGTCTCTCCTAAT
>NW_006922267.1:566610-568650 GCF_000298275.1 Orycteropus afer afer | reverse complement strand
GACCCTTTGGGCCTGAAATTGATCTTACTCCTGTGGCTTCTAGTGTATAAGGTGAACAGTTCACCAGGTAGATACACTCCTTAGTACATTCACCTATGGGAGATCAGAAAGGCAGTATTTGCACAGGGAGATAGCTCAGAGGGCAGGAATGCATAGGAAAGAAGAACACAAGGAAAGGGTAACCAGAAGGAGGAAGTGGGAAGAGAGTTGTTACATTATGAGGATTGAAGCCAATGACATGAAACAAACTGTATATGAATTTGTATGGAAAATGAATTTGCTCTATAAACTTTCACCCAAATCATAATTGAAAAAAAAAATCTGAAACATCAGCTGCAAGTTGATCATCATCTAATTAAGTTTACAAGAATTCACTATAATTCTCCAGGTCTCAGCCTGATTCTGGCCATTGCTAAGCATATTTATTCCAATTATGCAGTCAGGAAATGTAAATAGAACCACAAAGTGGGCTAGAGGACCCACTAGGTCCACTGTGACATGGACCTGAGTTAAAACTCCATTGATCACCTGACCTCTTTATGCCCCTATTCTGACTGGTAGGATGCAGTGACATTTTGCATCTCGAGGAATTACTGTCAGTTTAGAGCCAACGTCTGGTAATCTCCAAAAATTCTGATTATTTTTCTTTCCCCAGAGCACTGTCACACTGGTGTATGGCCATGAATCCCTTTGGGTAAGATTGAGAGAAACAATAGCAGCATAAATTTTTGATAATGTAATGGGTAGTTTCTTCAAGGGATATCAGTATTCCTCCCCTCCTTCAAGGAGTTCTGGATCTCAAACATCCAGAACTGGCTCAGGTCTTGGGATTAGTTGAGAGATTATGACTCTGCTTTGATGATTTAAATCAGAATTTTTTTCATTATACATAAATAGCTTCTGCTTAAACAGATGAAATAAAAGTTTATTAGGTTTCCCATCTATTTATTTTCTAGGGATACCATGATTATCTAGCCAGTGCCACATATCTCTGTGAGTCAGATTATTCTGATTACTGCTTTGCCTGCACTGCCCATCATGGTAACTGCACCCACCTCACCATTGGTGGATTAACTGCTGTCAGTTGATTCCTGCCATCCAGGATCCCACTTTCCCCACTATCTCTAGAGACCAGTTTGATTATAGTTCCCATTGTAATTTCTGACCTACGGAGAAGAATGCTCACAGAATTCTTCAAGGATGCTGAGGCTCCCCTCATAAATTTATTTCTCACAGTTTTGGTGAAAGGTGTGTCCTGTGGACCCTCCTGGAGCAGATGAGCAGGTTTTACATGATAAATCTACTCTATCATTCCAATTCCCTATGCATTTGGATACCTGGATACCTTCCTTTACAACACACCAAGAAAGTTCTGGCATTTCCTCTTAATTTAGGGTAAGCCATTGTATCAATTATCTTGTGCTGCTATAATAGAAATACCATAAGTATATTTAATGCAAGTGTTTTAGCAAATGGAAATTTATTCTCTCACAGGTTAGGAATCTAGAAGTCCAAATTCTGGGTGCTAGCTTTAGGGGAAGGCTTTCTCTCTGTTGGCTTTCAATTTAGGAGGAAGGTCTTTGTCTCCTTTAGCATCTGTGGGCCTGGCATTCCTTGGGGATCTCCATGTGTCTTAGCGTCAGTTTTCCCTTGACTCTAAGAGGTTCCTAGTACAAGGCTGTTATGGATTGAACTGTGTCCCCTAAAAATATGTGTCATCTTGTTTGGGCCATGATTCACAGTATTATCCTCCATTTTGTAATCTGATGTAATTATCCTACATGCTATAAATCCTCACCTCTGTGATGTTAAGGAGGCAAGATTAGAGCCAATTATGTTAATGAGGCAGATTAGAGGCAATTATGTTAATGAGGCACAATGCAATCTACTGGATTAGGTTGTATCTTGAGTCAGCCTGTTTGAGGGATGAAACAAGTGAGCAGAGAGCAGAGGGTTCTACTACCACCAAGAAAGAAGAGCTGGGAGAGGAGCACATCCATTGATGTGACCTCTTTGCCTCTTTGGCACCGTTTTTTTTTT
>NW_006922267.1:560663-565745 GCF_000298275.1 Orycteropus afer afer | reverse complement strand
AGTTCACGAACAATGCTCAGTCTCTCTCAACTCACTGTCTCTCAGCCAACAGTCTCTCTCAGTCCCTCTCCCAGCTGTGTGTGTGTGTATATGTGTTAGACTGGGTTCTCTAGGGAAGCAAAACCAGTAAAGATTATATATATAGAGAGAGAAAGAGAAATTTATCTTAGGAAAATGACTCACACACTTAAAGAAACTGGCAAGTGCCAAGTTCTTGGAACAACATCAAGCTGGAGGTTTTTCCCAACTCACATAGCTGCAGCAGCTGACAAGCTCAAGGTTGGCAGGCAATATACTGGCTGTTGACTCCAACAAATGATGAATCCAAGATCTCCAGGCTGAATGGTGGATTGTTTGCTCATGGACAGTGGTAGGCAGCACAACAGAATCCCAATCCACAGAAGAGTGTCTCTTTTCCAGGATGTCCATAATTATACTGGAAGCAGGCCACACCCCTAAGGAAACTCCCTTCCAATGGATTGGCTGCTCAAAACATAGGCATTTGATCCCATCATGGGAACAACCCACATCACAATTGCTTAAACCTCACAGAATTGTGGTCCAGCCAAGTTGACACTCAGCTCCAACTATCACAGTCAACCCCTTGTCAACTTGGCAGTTGTACACATCCACTTAATCATATATAATCTCTAAAGACAATCATAAAGTCATATTTGGGCCTAACATGATATGCTAATATGCATACAATTGAAATGCATTAAACTTATTTACATTTCACAGTTTATAACAGAAGGAAACAAAAATATTTGATGCACATATACAATGAAGAAATAACAATCACAATCCTCATTTCTGCAACTGGTCACATGGTCATAGCTGATATTCAGAACTACTTTATTCCACCACCAATTCTGTATTTTCCTTGCCCTCAGCAAGCACCTCAGCTGGTCATCATTCTGTACCTTGTGCGGTGAACCAAATCTTCATTCCTGAAGGGTCTGGGCCATTAGTAGTCATATCAGAATTGGATTGCTGTAATTTTCCATTGACTTTAATCACAGGGCATGGTAATACTAAGAGACATACTAAAGAATCTCTTGTATTCCAGACATATTCTTCTTTACCTCCATTATGTAATGTCAATCTAATTTCCCCTTGGTAATCAGGATCTATCACACCAGATAATATAGTAATGCCCTTCTTTGTCTGTTGATCCAGAAGCATGATGAAGCCAAAATGGCCAGGTGGCATTCTTAATTTCCAGTTCAATGCAATCAGTATTGTGTCTCCAGGTGGGAGTGTTCCTCCCTTTGGGACTAAGATCTCCAGACCCACAGAGCAGGGACAGGAAGCAAATTTTTTTTGAGTGGATCCCTAGGGGTAATAGTGAGAGGTACCACTCCCGTTTCCACGCCTTGGTTCCTGGACCCGTGAACCCTGGCTATGGGAGAAACAGCACAGTACATTGGACTCTAGTTTAGAGCATGTACAGCCTCCTGGAGAACATTTTCCCAACCCTTCAAGGTATTACCACCTACCTGGTGCCATAATTGGGTTTTCAGTAGGATGTTCCTTCATTCTATCAACCTGGCTGCTTCAGGATGATGGGGAACATGGTAAGACCTGTGAATTCCATGAGCATAAGCCCACTGCTGCACTACATTTGCTGTGAAGTGAGTCCCTTGATCTGAAGAAATGCTGTGTGGGATACTGTGATGGTGGAAAAGGCATTCTGTAAGTTCATGGATGTTAGTCTTGGCAGAAGCATTGTGTGCAGGGAAGGCGAATCCATATCCAGAATAAGTATCTATTCCAGTAAGAATAAAATGCTGTCCTTTCCATGATGGAAGTGGTCCAATGTAATCAACCTGCCACCAGGTTGCTGGCTGATCACCCCGAGGAATGGTTCCATATCTTGGACTCAGTGTTGGTCTCTGCTGCTGGCAGATTGGGCACTCAGCAGTGGTGGTAGGCAAATCAGCCTTGGTAAGTGGGAGTCCATGTTGCTAAGCCCATGCATAACCTCCATCCCTGCCACCATGGCCACTTTGTTCATGAGCCCATTGAGCAATGACAGGAGTTGCTTGGGAAAAAGGATGGCTGGTTTCCACTCAACATGTCATCCTATCCACATGATTGTTAAAGTCCTCCTCTGCCAAGGTCACCTTTTGGTGGGCATTCACATGACACATAAATATCTTTACTCCTTTGGTAAAGGAGAGATCTATCCACATATCTCTTCCCCATACATCCTTGTCACCCATATTCCAATCATGCTCCTTCCCAAGTCCCAGACCATCCAGCCAAGCTATTAGCTACAGCCCATGAATCCATATACAATCGCGCATCTGGCCATTTCTTATTCCATGCAAAGTGAAGAGCCATATGCACAGCTCAAAGTTCTGCCCATTGGGAGGATTTCCCTTCACCACTGTCCTTCAAGGAAGTCCCAGAAAGGGGCTGTGGCACGGTCCCTGCGTATCACACAGATTCATCTGTAATCCAGGTACGAGTTTTCTCTTCTTCAGTCAACTGATCATAAGGAACTCCCCATAAGGCCATAGGTGCAGACTGGGAGAGAGAAGGTAATGTGACTCAAGTGGAGACCATAGGCATTTGGGCCACTTCTTCATGCAACTTACTTGTGCCTTCAGGTCCTGCTTAAGCCAGTTCTCAGATACATCACTTCCATTTAATGATGGAGTGCTGCTGTGCACATCCAACTTTATGACTCTGTGGGTCAGACAACACCCAATTCATGATGGGCAGCACAAGCCTCATGGTGACTTGGGGCCCATGGTTAGGCGTTCAGTCTCTACTAAAGCCCAGTAACAAGACAAAAGCTGTTTCTCAAAAAGAGAGTAGTTATCTGCAGAGGATGGCAGGGCTTTGCTCCAAAATCTCAGGGGTCTGCATTGTGATTCACCAATAGGGACCTGGAAAAGACTCCAAACAGCATCGCTATTTACTACAGACACTTCAAGCACCATTGGATCAGCCAGATCATATGGCCCAAGTGGCAGAACAGGCTGCACAGCAGCCTGAACCTGTTGCAGAGCCTTCTGCTGTTCTGGGCCCCACTGAAAGCTAGCAGCTTTCCAAGTTACTTGATAAATAGGCCAAAGAAACACACCCAAATGAGGAATATATTGCCTCCAAAATCCAAAGAGGCCCACCAGACAGTGTGCCTCCTTTTTAGTTGTGGGAGAAGCCAGATACAATAACTTATCCTTCACTTTAATAGGAATTTCTCAACATACCCCACACCATTGAACCCCTAAAAATTTCACTGAGGTGGAAGGTGCTTGAATTTTTGTTGAGTTAATTTCCCAAACTCTAGCATGCATGTCTCACCAATACGTCTAGAGTCATTGATACTTCTTCCTTACTAGGTCCAATCAGCGTAATGTCATCAGTATAATGGACCAGTGTGATGTCTTGTGGAAGGGAAAGGCAATCAAGATCCCTACAGTCTAAATTATGACATAGGGCTGGGGAGTTGATATGTCTCTGAGGAAGCATTGTGAAAGTATATTGTTGGCCTTGCCAGATGAAGGCAAACTGCTTCTGATGGTCCTTTGAAATTGGTATTGAGAAAAAGTCATTGGCTAGATCAATAGCTGAATACCAAGTACCAGGAGATGTACTAATTTTCTCAAGCAATGAAACCACATCAGGAACAGCAGCTGCAATTGGAGTCACCACCTGATTAAGTTTACGATAACCTACTGTCATTCTCCAAGATCCATCTAGTTTTTGCACAGGCCAAATAGACAAATTAAAATGGGGATGTGTTGGGAATATCACCCCTCCATCCTTCAAGTCCTTAATGGTGGCAGTAATCTCTGCAACCCCTCCAGTGATGCGGTATTACTTTCAGTTTACTATTTTTTGTAGGTAGAAGCAGTTCTAATGGCTTCCACTTCTCTTTTCCTACCATAATAGCCCTTACTCCACTTGTCAGGGACCCAATGTGGGAATTCTGCCAATTGCTCAGTATATCTATTCCAATTATGCATTCTGGCATGGGGGAAATCACTACAGGATGGGTTTGGGGACCCACTGGACCCACTGTGAGACACACCTTAGCTAAGACTCCATCAATGACTTGACCTCCATATGCCCCCACTCTGACTGGTGGGCCACAATGACACTTTGGGTCTGCTGGAATTAGTGTCAGTTCAGAGCCAGTGTCCAGTAATCCCTGAAAAGTCTTATAATTTCCTTTTCCCTAATGAACAGTCACTCTTGTGAAAGGCCTCAAATCCCTTTGGGGAAGGCTGGGAGAGAGATTGTCATGAATTTTTGGCAATGTAGTGGGGTCCTTCCTCAAAAGGACCTGGCCTCCCCTTAATTCAAGAGGTTGTGGGTTTGTAAACTGACTCGAGTCTGGGAATTGATTGAGAGGCCTGACTCTGTATTCTGGTGATTCAATCTAGGCTGCTGTTCATGTGACCTAAAAGTATTCTGTCTATACAGGTAAAGTAAGTATTTAGTAGACTTGCCATCTATTTCACTACTAGGAACACTATGACTAAGTAGCCAAAGCCATAATTCTACACGAGTCAGAGTATTCTGATTATTGTTTTGACACTGCTGTCCATTATGGTAAGCACGTCCACCTTGCCTTTGTCGATTAACTGCTGCTACTTGGCCTCTACTCCTACGAGGTCCAGTCAGCCCCATCGTATGTAAGTGTCTTAGTTCAATTAGAGCAGTTCCCACTGTCAAATCCAGCTTACATAGAATAGTAATCACAGCAGTCTTCAAGGATGCTGGGGCTCCCTTCACAAATTTATTCCTCACCATACTGGTGGAAGGTGTGTCCTCTGGACTCTCCATTTCTGGCTCTAGGGGTCTAATCTGATAAATCCAGTCTAACAGGCCAATTTCCCTAAGCCTCTGGATACCTTCTTCTACATTATACCAAGGCAGGTCTGGTACTTCAACTTGACTTAAGGTAGGCCTCCGCATAATCCATGCTTCAAAAAGCCAACCAAATTATTAGATCCTTTCCTAACCTCTCGAGCTGAAACAGTGAATGAAGAATCCATATTTAGTGGGCCTAAATCGATAAACTCAGACTGATCCAATCTTACATTCCTTGCACCATTATCCCAC
>NW_006922267.1:554996-560563 GCF_000298275.1 Orycteropus afer afer | reverse complement strand
AGCAACAGTGGGTGGTTGGGACAGTTCCTGAGAACATTCAGCAGTGTCTTCCATGGCCTCTGCCTCAGGCAGTGACCCAGCAGGAACAATTGGGTTAATCCCATCAAATCAAGGTGGAGGGGAGAATGGTTTTACAGTAATCCTTTCAGATGGGAGGGATTCAACACAATTTACAGGCTCCATATCCTGATCTTCCTGACTCTCTGCCTATATGTCCCCATTCCAGGTCTCAGGAATCCATTTTTTCCCAATCAATGTTCTCACTTTAACTTCAGACACCATTCTGTGTTGGCAATTTAATTGGCAGTGTAATTCAGCCACCCTTACAATAAGACTCTGGGTTTGGTTTTTGGCAATATCAGCTCTGTTACTAGAAGAATAAGGCTTTCTTTCAGAGCACAGCTGGAAACATTGAGGTCTTTTATGTGGTGCTTAAGCTCTGACTCAGCAGCCCTGGACTCATCTCATTCTTTCACCACGTTGTCTAGTGTAAGTAGAACCAAGCAACCAGCTTCCTTATACTCCTTACACTGACAGAATTACAGAAGAATATCAAATATGGGATCACCCAGAGCCTCACTTCTCACAAGTACTTGATCTATTGGTGGTACTATTTTGCATATTAATATTGCCACCTCATGCCACAGATTAACAGGGCCCTCTTTACTAACAGAGGCAGGGTCACCAGTGCCTTTACGATTAATCAAATTGAAGAACCAATTTAGAAGCCCATCCTTATGATTTTGTCTCTCTAGAACCACTCCCAGCCCCAAATGTATTAGACTGGTTTCTCTAGAGAAACAAAACCAGTAAAGCTTATATAGAGAGAGAAAGGGAAATTTATCTTAGAAAAATGGCTCACACACTTAGAGAAGCTGGGAAGTCCAAAGTTCTTGGATCAAACTTCAAGCTGGAGGCTTTTCCTGACTCATGCAGCTGCAGGGGCTGAGGTGCTCAAGGTTGGCAGGCAGTATACTGGCTGTTAACTCCAATGAATGATGAATCCAAGATTTCCAGGCTGAATGGTGGATTGTTTGCTCATGGACAGTTTTAGGCAGCATGACAGAATCCCAATCCACAGAAGAGTGTCTCTTTTCCCAGGATGTCCATAAATATACTGGAAGCAGGCCACACCCCTAGGGAAACTCAAAACATATACATCTGATCCCATCATGAGAACAACCTACATCACAGTTGCTTAAACCACACAGAATTGTGGTCCAGCCAAGTTGACACATAGCTGCAATAATCACAGCGTGTCTCAGTGTCTCTCTCTCAGCAGCGTGTGTCTCTCAGGAGTGTGTTTTAGCAGCACATCTTTCTCAGCCAGCAGTCAGACCTCTTCTGACTCTAGAAGGGCTCCTTCTGAGCCTGGCAGAGCAACCATTAACCAATCCCAACATCAGAATTCTATATACCCAAGAGAGAGTGAACTTCCCAGGAAATTACTTTGTGCTGCTCCCAACAGAAATATCCCAGGTGGATAACTTTAACAATCAGGAGCTACTCAGTTGCTGGCAGCAAATTCCACCATGGGGTTTCCAAAGATTTGTGTCTAGAAAAACCACACTATGTAATTTACTACACTGCAGGCCACCCCCTGGCTTTTCTAGCTATTATCCCTTTTATACTTCAAAAATTAACATCTCCCTCACCATCAATTTCAGAGTAACCTCACCCATGAAAGCATGTAAGCCAGCCACTTCATGCCTTTATCTCCCCCCATTTTAAATAGCCAATTTCTAATTTGCCCATCAAACCAGTACTCTGAGGAGACAAGTATGGTTTCCATTTAACCTCTTAACTCATATTCTCATTTTTTATTTTGCCTTTCTACACTATGATATGCATCTTTTCAGCTAAATCATTACCTAGTTTTCTAATTTCCTTAGTAAAATTCTTAGAAAAAGAATTGCCAGGTCAAAGAGAATGATCTTTTTTATTTTTTCCCCAAGATTTATGATGCATCTTGATAAATTGCTTTTCCAGAAAAGTTGTTCTAATTTATACATTCAAAGAATCGTGTATTTCTGTCTCATAGGCTTTGAAATTTCTGAAAACCAGAAGAAGCAGGCTGCAATGACTGTGCGAAAAGTCCCTAAACAAAAAGGTAAAGTTAATTTCACCTCCCAGCCCCACCCTCTCTTTATGAGAGATTGGGAATCCATGACCTCTGTGCTTCCATATTCCTAGGCCTGTTTCTATGATACAGTTCACTTGGGTTGGCAGGGGAATGTCCAGGTCCCCAAGTGTCCCTGAGGACAGGTGGCAAATGGTCTTAAAAGCATAAGGCTTTGAAGTGAATCATATAGAGAAGTGATGCCCAAAGAGAGCCCATTGGATACAGGAAAAAAAAAAAATCTCTCTTTCTCCTTATTTTCACTAAAAACAAGAAAGAAACTAAGATTTAGTAATAATTTAGAGATAGACTGTAGTAAATGTGCTTAGTTTAATACATGTAAATACAACTTACTTTCAAATCAGGAATCCCAAATCAAAATGGAGAATGTCAAACTGAATGAAGACAGAAGATTCAGATATTCATTTTCTCTCTTCCTCTGAAACATTAAATAAAGTACACCTACTCCTTACGTGGGCACTCTTGTAGCATAGTGCCTAAGGCATTTGACTGCTTACCAGAAGGCTGGCCCTTCAAACCCACCAGCCACTCCTCAGAAGGAAGGTTGGGCAATCTACGTCCATAGTGATACCACCTCGGAAACCCAAGGAGGGGTAACTATGAGTCAGGTCTGATTCGACGTCACATAACAACAACAACAACTCCTTATGTATGGACTATCTCATTATCTGGCATTCCACATCTACTGTTATACTATTATGTGCATTAATGAGGTGGTGGGCATGTCAGCAATCGCTACAGAATGTCCTCTCCCTTGAGGAGGGTCTCTTGACGGCCTCCAGGAAGCTAGGTCACTCTACCCCAGGCTCTCCACTCCCTCCTGCTGTCAGGGGCACCCCTTCCATCTGTTGCACAGGCCAGCCTCCTCTGTGGCAGATGTGCAGGTAGTACTGAACCAGTGGACATCTATTCATGGTTCCCAGTTTCTAAGCAGCTTGAGGCCCTTCAGCTCTAAATTGCTGGGAAGGGAGGAAAGAGGCATCAGAGACAATGTTTGGAAGAAATACCTGAGAATTCTTGACACCCCAAAATGAACCAAACTGGGCCTGAAGCCTCTGTCTCGGTGGGCCAGGTGCGTGGACAAGCTCCCATCACCCTGGCAGGAAGGCCCAAGCTTCAGTAACTTGCTAGGCCCAGAAGGCACACATCACTCCAAGATCGTTAATGCAGGGCTTGCAGGAGTGGGAGTAGAACCGTGAAGGCAGCTCCACAAGGGAAGCTCTGAGCCAACACAGGTGGAAGGTGAAGTGGTTAAGCCATGGGCCTTCCAGTCACACAGCCCACTTTATCTAGCTTTATCTCTTCCAAGCCTCCTTCTCCACAAAGGAATGATTCGTAACTGGACTCATCACCATGTGAGCACATCAGTAAATGTTAGGTGTTATTTCTATGATCATATTTTCTCAATGTAAATATCAGACAAATGAATGGTCTGAAACCAAAAAAGAAAATCCTCCATTTTCACATAACAGTTATTTATACATAACAACCTTGCTTTGGAACCTAACCATGCCGACAAGTGTTGAGTGGGTGTACTTATAAAGAAAAATACCTTAAGAATTATTTTGAATTTGAAATTAAACTTTATTTTCACGAACTATAACAAAACTACAATGCCTAGCTGAACAAAGGAAGGGAACTGCCTTCTGTTTATTAGAGAGCCTGTTTGATGCCCATTACTTTGTATAAGTGCTTTAATTTCATCTTTATAGTACCCTGAGATGATAGACATATTAGTTTATTTCCCACATAAGGAAACTGAGGGTCATTGTGTGAAGTGACTCAGAGCCTAAGTATGTTCCACTGAGAGTTCTGCTGAGGCCCTGTGCTGGGAAAGAAGCACTTATTTTCTATCTTGCCTCAACTGCTGGCAGTGACTTCTGTTACTGACAGCCACTGTTACTGTCCCCAAGAGTGGGTAGTCTTAGTGAGACCTCACTTTACCTAGGTCCTTCCTTTTGCTTTCTTAGTGGGCTCTCTGGTTCAGAATGAGTCACCATACAGATGATCAGATTAGAGTTGTCTGAAGTTCTAGCAGCCAGGTAAAGCACCCTTAATTATTCCCAATGAAACTTCTTTTTATTGTGGATACTGAGTGCCTGCGAATATCTAATTTCCAATTAAGCAGTGCACCTAGCCAGGCCCTTCTGTCTAGACATGACCTTCCTTTCATCTATTGCTTTTTGCTCTTGGGAACCCCTTATTGGCTCTTCCCCTCATTATGGAAATGTGATTCTCCTCACAGCCATCCCCACACATAACCTTTAAGGAACTTTTCTAGTTTTAAACTTCCCAGAATTCTTAGGGTTCTCCTCCTTTATTTCTATTTCTGGTTTTCAAGACTCTCCTAGTCCAGAGTTGTGGTGATTGATAAATTTTGAGACCCATGGGTGCTACACATGTGGATGTGGTCCTTCAAACTTAGGAATTCAATATGTACAGCATATAAATGGGAAGAGCTGGGAAGATGTGCTCTCAGATACCTATGAAATCCAGGTCCCTTAACCTTCACAAGGACTCTTCTCTGGAAGTTATAGGGAACAATGTTAAGATTTCTCCAATGCAGATGTCACTGGATGGGTAATTACTCTAGCATCTCTTTCCAATTCTATCTGTAATATCTGTAAAGTCATGAGACCTTATCAACCCTGTCTGCTGCTCTATGGGATCCTGGCTTGCAGAATAGCACTCTGCCTCTGCCTTTCACATTACTTCGGCCTTAAGCATTGATATAGAACTTCTGGGCCACCACCTCATTTCAGTCAGTCTGTCATTATGGACTTCCTCAGGGCCAGAAGCATAACCCCCATCTCCAGAGGCTTTAGGGACAACTGTAAATCAAATGAATGCCTCATAATTTCGAAATATTAAAAAAGAA
This sequence comes from Orycteropus afer afer, assembly GCF_000298275.1. Lineage (NCBI taxonomy): Eukaryota > Metazoa > Chordata > Mammalia > Tubulidentata > Orycteropodidae > Orycteropus > Orycteropus afer. The sequence goes on along the minus strand of NW_006922267.1, from coordinate 555,545 downwards.
GAAGAAAGTAGGGTAAATCATTCTGCCTGATTTCAGCACTTATTTTATAGCTGCAATAGCCAAGCAGTGAGGTGCTCACAGAAGGATAGACACATTAGATCAGTGGGATATAATAAAGAACTGAGGAATAGCCCTACACAACTACCACGTGATTTCTGACAATGTTGTAAAAACAATTCAGTGAAGGAAAGTTAGCCTTTTCCAAAACTGGTGATGAAGGAATTGAATATCTGTAGGCCAAAAAAGAAGAAGAAGAACCTAAACCCACACCCTATGTAAAAATTTGCTCAAAATGAGTCATGGACTTAAATGTAAAGTGTGTATATTTTCAAAATATACAGTCTTAAAAAAAATACAAAATCTAGGATTAGGCAAAGAAATTCTTAGGCTTGACACCAAAAGCATCATCCACATGCAAAAGGAGCAAGGAGGCCACATCTTCTGACCTCCTCTAACCCACAGGAAGAAGACAGGGTCACCATCAGTAACCCAAGGCCTATTCCTGCAAGGCCAGACATGCTGCCTCCCTCCAGCCCTTTCACCAACCAT
>NW_006922267.1:542279-554151 GCF_000298275.1 Orycteropus afer afer | reverse complement strand
AGGCACTATGGTACCAGAGCTCCTATGTTGTTGTTGTTGTTTGCCGTCGAGTCGGCCCCAACTCATAGCGACCCCTCCTTGGGTTTCCAAGACAGTATCACTACGGAAGTGGGATTGCCCAACCTTTCTTCTGAGGAGTGGCTGGTGGGTTTGAACCTCCAGCCTTCTGGTGAGCAGTCAAGTGCCTTAGGCACTATGCTACCAGAGCTCCTATAAAGAGTCAAAATTTAACAATAATAATAAAAAACAGCACTCCAATTAGAAAATGAGCACAGGACAGGAACAGATATTTCACCAATGAGCATATAAGGATTGTAAGTGAAAAGATGTTCAATATCATTAGTCATTGAGGAAATGCAAATTAAAACCACAATGAAAGACCATCATCACAATGGTGAAAATAGAATGGTGAAAGTCAAAGATACTGACAATAGCAAATGCTGTTCAGGATGCAGAGAAACTGGATCACTTTACATTACTTTACATTACATTACTGGTGGGAAAATTTAAATTATACAGCTATTCTGGCAAACAGTTTGACAGTTTCTTTAAAAACTAACTATACAACTACCATGAGACCTAGCAATTGCACTCCAGGGAATTTATCCCAGAGAAATAAAAACTTTACATAAAAACATATAAAAAATGTTCATAGTCGCTTTGTTCATTATAGTAAAACTGGAAACAGCCCAGGTATATTTACATGAGTAAATGATTAAACAGACTGTGGTATATCTATATTATAGACTGTTCCTCATCAATAAAAAGAAATGAGCCATTGATACACATAGCAACTTGGGTGAATCACCAGGGAATTATGCTGCATGAGAGAAGCCAATCCCCAAAGGTTGCATAAAACATTCCATTTTTTTAACATTCTTGTTATGGTATAATTTTAGAAATGTAGAACAGATTAATGGAGGAAGTGGGAATAGGGGAAAAGTGAGTGCGGATATAAAAAATGATCCTTGTGATGATGGGAGCTCTGGTGGCATAGTGCCTAAGGCATTTGACTGCTAACCAGAAGGTTGGTGGTTCAAATCCACCAGCCACTCCTCGGAAGGAAGGTTGGGCAATCTACTTCCATGGTGATATCGCCTTAGAAACCCAAGTAGGGGTCGCAATGAGTCGGATCCGACTCAGCGGCAGTAAGTTTAGTTTTTGGAGTTTGTGATGATGGAAATGTTCTATATCTTGACTGTATCAGTGTCAATATCCTGGTTGTACTATAGCTTTGCAAGATGTTACATTAAGGAAACTGAATAAAGTGTCCACAGGATCACTGTGTATTATTTTGTTTTACAACTGCATGTGAGTATACAGTCATTTCCAAATAAAAAAATTTAAATAAATCAAATGAGCACTCCAAAAAATCCTGCCCTAATATTTCCATATCTTCTTTTGGCACCCAGTACCCTCATATTTCTGACACTTCCCATTTCTAAAACTGGCTCTTCAAAAAGAACTTGATTTTTCTCACTGAAGTGCCAATGGCTAATGATGGCTTCATATGTTACTACTTCCAGGATAATGAGATCAACTCATCAAATTAAGTCAAACAAAGAAGCTATAATGGTGTACTTTCAGGCACTTGACAACACATTCGAAAAGTATTTTTGAGCAGCAGGCAGTCCTTTCTGGAATTTCTTAAGTAATATGCTATTCACTTCAGTCTGTTTTGCTTTAAATATAGATTAAACTTTGACTTAGGCCTCTGGTTCCTAGGATCCTCCATGAATGCAGATTTTACTTTGATGGTTATAAGCCCATCTAGAAAAATTGAGACGGTTTTTAACCTTAGTGTCATTGAAGCTGTTCCCTTTGAAAGATCCCAACTAGATTCAAGGTCTTCCTTGCTTTCCATGAACCATATCTTCTGGTGGTGAATTTGCTTTCTTCTAGCAGTCATTTCACCATTAAATGTGGAGTTTATCTCTCTGAACCAGGGGCAAAACACTGCATCTTTAGCTTATTTAGAATACTGTTTTCCCTTGGTTGTCTGCCCTGAAGTCAGCTGTTCTTAACCAGGCTCCTTTGACACTCTCAGGAGGAGTTGGGGAGGGACCAAGCCCTGCTTAAGATACTAGTCTCTTGGAAAAATCTCTGCACTGGTAAGTCAGAGTATGTGGATTCTAACCCTTGCTTTGTCACTCTCTTACCATGTGACCTTGGTTTAGACATTCCTCTCCAGGTCTCAGTGTTCTTATCTATAAAATGGCTGATGGCAACACCCCAAGTTTCTTAGCAACCTGACTAGATAGGAAAGTTGCAGTATTGCAGTAATGGTCATATCATTCCAAAGTCTGTTAAAGAGAGAAATCCTTTCCTTGGATGATTTGCAATTTCAGTTCACACTGTGTAAAATAGATTGCCTTGAATTGTCTGCCCAGAGTGGTCACTGGGTGATTTGAGAGACTCCTTGCTACTTAACTTATACCCTTTCCCTTTGATCTCTGATCTACTCTAGGTGTCAACTCTGCCCGCTCAGTTCCTCCTTCCTACCCACCACCGCAGGACCCACTAAACCAGGGCCAGTACCTGGTCCCCGATGGCATCGTTCAGTCGCAGGTCTTTGACTTCACCGAACCCAAGCGCAGCCAGTCACCATTCTGGCAAAACTTCAGCAGGTTAACCCCCTTCAAAAAATAATACCTAGAGGGAGGCAGATAATTTTAAAATAAAGAAATAAAGTAAATAAAATTATATTTATAGATGGACCTTTTTTCGGAGAAGCACTGTTGAAATTTATATATGTGTGTGTGTGTGTGTGTGTGTATAAGTATATATATGCATATATATACACACACACAGAGACCCTTGAGTGTATGTATGTACACGTGCATGCACACACACACACACACACAAAGAGAGAGAGAAGGACCAAAAATGTTTTCTGTTGTTTTGGAGAAGTGAAGTCTAGTTGGTAGAAAGAGGTACCAATGACTTCCAAACATGTTATCCCTTCTTAAAAGTTTTCACTTCTTACCCTGTCCCCCTCCCCTTTTCTTTCAAAATTTGACATTTCTAATTGTTCCTTTTCTTGTTGCAATAATCTATTTGCTCTCCTGTGAGTGATACATTGACTTGTCTTTATTACCATAGATGTGTTTGTATTGGTTTTTCTTTCCTGATGATAGTGACACTGATGACTTTAATTTAATTTAATGTGGTGGATTTTGGGGGGGTTGGGATTTATTTTTTCCTTTTACTTTTCACTAGGGAAGAGGTGATCCTTTTTGCCTCTCCCTCAGCCGACCATCTGGAAATGGTCCTGCAGGCCTGCCGTTGCCCCCAACAGCCTTTTTTCCAGCATCCTCTGTCCTAAGTCATGCCAGTCTGGACATGCTATGTTGTGCCCTGTGACTTAACTACTTGGTATTTCTACTGCTTTCACTGTGTTTTAGATGTTGTGAAGGTATCAAAAGGAAACAGAAGCAAAGGAGTGTCAGAGTACAATGATGCTAAAGAGGATATCTGTTCAAGGAGCATTCTGCATTTGGGCTGTTTCTTCGCCTAGCACTGGGAGTTCCATGTTGCAGCATTGGTAGATCATTGAAGTTTAGTTTAGATCAATTATTCTCTTTTTAAGCTGCTTTGATTATGGGGCTCCCCTGGCCCAGAAGCAGATCTGAACTGGAAGCCTCTTGGGGGAAGGATTTCCCTGGCCCCCAGCACCAAGTAAACTTAAGACTGGGCTCCCCACAGCAAGAAGTTCAGGAACCTTGCTCCCATTTGCAGATTTGTTTTAGGCTGCATTGACAGGAGTCTGTGGAGGGACACAAAACAGCCCAAGAACATCAGCTGCCTTCCAGTTATTGACCTAGACAGGATCCAATTGCCTCTTACAGGAAAGAATAGACAGGAATGTAAAGAGACAGTCTTGACACAAGATATGTACCTGCAGTACCTACCACTACATTTGTGTGAAACTTCCTTCCGTTGTCAGTAGATTGCATGGACAATCTTCCCTTCCTCCATCCATGCCCTCTCCCTCCCCAACTTTCTCCTGTTCTCCTGGCACAGAAAGATTTTTGGTGTTGGCATAGTTAAAGCAGTTCTGGTACTCAAAGCCATCTTTCCAGCATTCTCCTGTCACAAGATATTTGAGGAAAGTAAGTGAAGTGCCCAGCAAAAGGATCTGAGGCAGAGATTCTGCCCTCAGGCTCATTTTTGGAAGCTTTTCAACTTGGGCAAAAGTAATTTTCCCCACAAAGATGTGGACTCCTTATGGGTGCAGAGTACATATTCCTCCTCCACACATGGCCCCTTGGGTAGATAGACTTTGAACAGCAAGGGGAATGGAGTACAAAGAAGTAAGGATGACTCTTAGAGTTGTTGGATATGTCCTGGATTCCATGGGAGAATATTTCATCATGACAGGGCCCCAGCTTACGAAGGAGCAGGTGTGGATTTGTTGGGGACCTTTTAGTGTAGCCAGTTTGGTTACTTCTCTATGCCTCTTGAACAATGCCAGGCCCTGCCCAGCCTGGGAATCTTTCCTCTGTGGGGATCAAATTACAAGTTTAAGCTTCTGTTCTACCACACCCAAGTCAGACTATAAAGTAAGCCAAGGATGAGCCTGAACTGGGCAAAGAACCAGAGCTTGGGACTGGCTACCATTGCTCAGCACACAACCCAGCTACTTAAGCTCCCTTGGCAAGGAAACTGGTGCCCAGCACCCCGAATAAAATGTCCAATGTGACAAGCAGAGTCTTTTGGTAACTCTGTAGGTCTCCCTTGAGTATATATTCTTCCCCTTTCCACTCTTCCCCCATAGGCTCAGCCTTGACATGTTTCTCCAGGGGCTAAGGCACACCAGGAGGGGATGCTTAAATAAGTCTCTGAGCCTACCAGTCCAAACAACTCTTGGTTAAATTCCCCATTCCCTTGGTACCTGTGCCCAAAGCTATAGCATGTTGGATGTTACCTCCTGTTGCCCATCTCTCTTCCACTCAATCAGCTGGCCTCACCAGATGCCAGTAACTTATGAAAACAGCAAAAATCGGTTTGCCATAGTATGACATGTTTCCTCAGCTTATATCAGCAAAGTGGACCAGTGACCAACAGCCTAAAGGGGAGTCCTCTTATCTAGGTTCAGGGTCCCAACCTGTTCTTTGTCCTCACAGCAGTGCCATTCCTAAGAACTCTATAACTCTCCTCTGTTTCTGCATGGCCCGAGCTCCCCTTTCCTCAACTCAATGAGGCCTGGATATGCTCTACAAAAGGCTTGCTAATATGTTCTGTGGACCCTGCTGTGGGGTGATCTTGAGACAGAAACCCAATGTCTATTTTTCCCTCTTTCTCTCCCCAATTCCTCTGTGTTTATATCTCTAATTAATATATAAGGACGGCAACAAGAGAGTTCTAGCAATTCTAGTGTGAAGCCAAATAGTGATCTTTTAGTGCTTTGGGGATGGGGGTGGGTTGGGTTGGGGTGGATGGATGGGTAACAGTGATTTTGATTACCCCTGCTGCTCTGCATTTGCCAGTTTATTCTTTTGTTTCTTCTATATGACTGTTTGACTCTGTCAAACAACTGTCAAAGTTGTGTGTGTGTTTTTTTTTTCTTTTAAATGTTTGACAACAACAAAAAGAGAGATATTGTAATGACACAAAGCCTTATGGAATATTTATGGAGTTCAATAAAAGAAGTAAAAAGACACCCCCAGGAATAGCTCTCGTGCCATTTGTGTGTGTGTGTGTGTGTGTGTGTTGCCAGTAGCAAATTAAAAGTAATTTGCCTGATATGTGGAGAAAGGCCTGAGAGTTTAGAGTGTACCTTACTTCAACCCAGTCTTGGCCTGCCAGCCCTACTGTCCCATTGTCAAGCATCTTATGGGCTGTCAATGACTTTTCATACCCTCTCTGAGAAAATAGGCCACAAGAAACAAGTTTTGTTCATAACCAGGGGCATTTCAAGTGTGTTTATGGTTGGGACTCCCCTTCATGTCAACTGGTCCTTTGATAAGACTTGAAGGCCCATTCCTGACCTTACTCCTTTTCCTTGCAGTTGTAGGCCCTGGGATACTTACCCTTGGGAACTCATGAGAGTTTAAAACCTGTCTTTGGATCTAACCAAAAGCCATATTCCTTAGGAATCCCCCACATACCCAGTTCCTTCTTAGTGCCTCTAGTTCTATCTCTTCAGAGGTAGACACTTCCATATCCATCCCTCAAAATGCATAGAGTGGCCTTACTCTTTCTTCCATCACATTTTCACCTCTATATAGATGTTCCTTGCTGCTCACCAGACCCCCATGAAGAAACTTCTACTGCCTGTCAGAGACCCAGTAATGGATCCATCTGGTACTGCCTCACCTGCCTTTCTCCAGAGCAAATAAACATTCACTCTAATAAAGTGCTTATTTACTAAAAAGGTTCAGATCATTATTCCAAGCTGCAGAGTTGGGAAGGAGACAGATGTTGTGGCTCTTGGTTAGGGTGTAAACTGTGTCTGTCTAGGTTTTAGGGATGCCCACCCTCACTCATTGGAGAAAGTGGAGATTAAAATTTCCTCTTCTTCCCTAATATTTTCCCTTTCTCTATTTCTTACCTCACTTCTTATTTAATCCCTTCCTCTGCTGTCCCCACCCTTACCTTTTTCCATGGGGTCTGCCATCTCCACATAAAAATTAGCAGGGCTCATCTCTCAGCCACCTCTTCTGTATCTTGCCAATTCCCAGCTCCCCCATATCCCCAGCTTCCAGAAGTGAATGTCATTTACTTTCTGCAGAGTAAGAGGATTGCAACAGGTATCAATGTTCCCTTACTACCTTCTGAGACTCCTGGGGTGGGGAGTAGGAGATAAATGGTGAGGTCTTACAATCTGGGATACAACTCTCCTAAGGTACCTAAAATCAAACACATCTCATAACCAGAAGAATTGATTTGTTTCTGAAAGCCCTATCAGATCCACATGATAAATCCATGCTCTAAAGATCTTATCTATCACTTTGGCTCTACCACTTATAAACTAATTTGCTAAGAGCATTCCTGCCCCCATATTTATTGCAAAGCATCCTATATTCACTGATGAAAGTACCACATTCAATTTGGCTTCTCTAATTACAAACTTTCTCCCATCTGAATGGGAACAGGAGGGGCAGTAGATTTAAAATATTCTTTTCAGGAGGCCTTAAAGAGTGAGGCCAGTCAGGCAAAGGCCACAGGGCCTTAGCCCATACCAAGGTCATTATGTTGATGATGATGGTTTCTAATTCTACTTTCCTCAGGGTCTTCTGGAAGACTCAGGGTGGAAAGAGATGTCCTTACAGTGTGGCCCAGATAGCCAGAACTAAAATGAAGAAAGCAAGTTAACCTGGGTTCCAGGCAGGGAAGGTCTCTTCCTAGAAAAACTCAACAATGGACCTTCTGGGAAGGTTCCTACCAGCTCTTGTGCAGGAGGCTGACAACTTGTCTAAGGACAACAACCCCTTGTATTTTCAGTGATTTACCATTTATGGGGTCTCATTTAGTCCTTATGACAAACATTTGGCAAAGGAGAAGTCAATAGCTCATTTAAAATGACTCATCAGGGTTACCCAGATTATGTCACACCTATCACCCACCCCTATTCATACTGACTTCAGAGATGCTGGCTCTCAGAGTGTTACTGGAGGGAAGGAAGTAAGGACATGGAGTCAGCTGATACTGAAACATGTGAATGATTGCCATTACCTGTACCCTCCTTCATAACACTATCTTAAGTTTTCTAATCTAAGCCTCCAACAGGCAATGGAAGCAATGGGTTCATTTTTCTCTAGTACCAAGAGCAAGTTGGAGGAAGACCAAGATTTCTGTTATGGGTTTAGGCTTCAGTATTTCAGTCATTGGAAGCCCCAATGTGCAGGTTGACCCACTTGTCTTTTGGACTCTCAGATTACATTACATACGCTGATCTGTCCACCTCTGTCTCCCAGAAGCTTCTTTCCTGACGACGATGTGGGATTTATTGGCAAGGCAGACCTCACTTGTCCAGACCTTTACCTACCAGGCCCAAGATTAGGAAAAAAAAAATGAGGCTTTTCAGAATTCTCTAAGTCCCACTACCTGCAGGAGAACAGTATAAATTGGGTTATAGTTATATTAATCCAGCTGGGTTTGAAACACAATTGAAGGGGGATTTTTACAGGTAAGATCCACGTGTCCTAGAAGCATGCTGTTCTTATCCCACCTCTCCCATTTCTATCTTTGTTGTAACCTTCTTCAGTGGGCCATGAGTGTCAGATGGACACTGTTTTCTCATCTAGTTGGGGGAGAGGAGGAGGAGGGATAGTACATGGGTGTCCTGTGTTCTCTGGGAGCCCTTATCGCCACCTCAGCTCATGAGGCCTCCACTAATAGGTCACTAAAGGCATATTAAAGTGACTAAAAACCAATTAAATGACTAAAGGTCACTTCTTAGGCCAAGTTCTGTCTACTTCCACACCAGTCCTGCTTCCAACCAACTAACTTGAGTACCAACTCTGGACCATGCCTTTAAACAAGATGACAAAAATTTCATTTCTACCCACATTCACTCAGAGTTTAGTGAGGATATATAAACAGGAGCCATAACAGGATGAATGAGTGCATGGAGGAACTCAGATAAGGGAGTGATTCTGACTAAGGATCTCTGTATCAGTCAGAACACCTTTGGTTGTGCTATGGTAGCAAATACTCCCCAAACTTCAATGGCTTCATACAACCAGAGTTTATTTATTGCTCCTGAAAACTCTGCCAAGCATCCAGGTGACACTCTAGGCAGCTATGCTCCATACAATACACTGCAATCTGGACAAAAAAGTCAAAAAATATAGAACCCATTTCACAGATGAGAAAAACGAAACTCAAAGAGGTTTAACAACTTGCCAAGGGAGGAGCTCCACTCCCACTGGTGTGCACAGATCTTTTTCAGAAGTTCCAACATATGAACAAACAATTTCAGGTGTTAAAAAGGACAAGTCTTCTGGAGTCAGACCACTTTGGTTTTACTGTTGACTTGCCCCTGACGTAATGATCTTTCAAAATCTCTGGCATTCACATATCTGTAGGCATAGATACATTCCCCATTTCATATATTAAAAATCAGGCTCAACTCAAAATCATTATTACTAATAATAGTAAATGCTAGCTAAATGGAGCACTTACTTGCTAAATTCTGTGAAAGGTTCTCACAGTAACCCTAAGAAGCATATAATGATTATTTTCCCCATTTTATAGACGAGGAAGATGAAGATCAGGGTTACCCAGTTAGTACATGATCTGTGTTTAAAACTCAGACTTGCCCCAACTGAGGTTCTTACCCACTACACTGTACATCCATTCCTGTAGCATCGTGTCACTAGACCAGACACTCAGAAATTGTTAAATATACCAGAGCTGATATTCCTCAGAATGCAAGTTAACTGGTAGCAGCAGAAGCTGTTGATGTTCCATCCATCTTCCCTTACCATTTCTGTGGACACCAACCTGATTTCCAATATTCAGCATATGCATCCCTTGGGCTGCTGGAACTCACTGTGGCCAGACCACAAAAACCAAAAGTACTTGGAAATTACTGCCTTCCCTGTCCTGGAGAAAGCCTTTAACCAATGAAAAGAGGATAGAAATACTCTGGCTCCCTTGCCCCTCAGGTATGATAATTCTGAAGTGTGTGTGTGTGTGTGTGTGTGTGTGTGTGTGTGTGTGGCACTTTTCCCCAGAGATTAATCTACAGTTTCATACTGTGGTAACTGTTTTAGTAACATACCCTTCATTGGCTGCCTTCACTTCCTTGTATAACGCCCCACTCTCCTTATATCAGAGGGTCTGCTTCTTGGAGAGATTCAGCTAAGACATGCAATTAAGTGATCATTATTTATTGTGCCCTTAATTATCATTGAAGCATTGGTGCTTATGTCAGTTAGGAATTTTGTCTGGCTGCATAAAACAAAGATTAGAATAAATCATTCCTGTTTCTGAATCATTTAAATTAAAAAAAGATACAAAGATTTAGACTAAAAAATGAAACAAATAGTGGTATTTCAGGCAGCAACTGAGAGTAAATAAAGTAGCCAGGAAATGTTTCTTGGTACCCTAGAAATCCCATTAAGGAAGTGGTTGCTTCAAGGCAGAGCAGTGCAGTGAAATGATTTTCAAATTTCAGGGTCATAATAATGATTTCAGAAGGAAGACTGAGCAATCTACTTCCGTAGAGATACCATCTTGGAAACCCGAGAAGGGGTTGCTGTGAGTCAGGACCGACTCAGTGTCAGTGAGTTTGGGTTTTTGGATATCAATTTAGTTGAACAGAGGCAGCATTAAAAAAAGAAAAGAAAAAAGAAAGAAAAGAAACAGAATAAAAAATGACAAGAGTATTACAGATAGAAATGGTATGTAGTGTTTTGAAATATATACATTTTTTTTTCCACTGGGGTGAAATATTAAAGATATTTAATACTGTATGTTGTCACAAAGAATGTTGGGGAAACATTGATATAGTGCCAGCTTACCTGGATTTAAATCCCACCTTAACTGTTTATTGGCTATGTGACTTTGGGCAAGTTACTTGGCTACCCTGTGCCTCAGTTTCTGTATTTTAAAATAGGAATTATAATAGTACTTCTTTATAACTGAGGAGCTCTGATGGCATAGTGCCTACGGCATTTGATTGCCAAACAGGAGGCTGGTGGTTCAAACCCACTGGCCACTCCTCAGAAGGAAGATCGGACAATCTACTTCTGTAGTGATACCACTACGAGTAAGATCCGACTTGACAGCAGTGAGTTTTTTTTTTTTTTTCTGTCTGAGAAACTATTGATTGCCTATCTCATATTTCTCTCTTCTGTCAACTTGAATTCAAATTTTATTTGCAGCAACAATGTGCTCAGTTAAATACTCATTTTTCCAGCCTCTCCTGTGGTCTCCTGGTAAAAGGTGATAAATATGGCTGGCACCAACATCTCTTTTCTTCTTCCTGTCTTGAATGCATATGTGATGTCTGGCAGAGCTAGGTTAGCCATCTTGTAACCATAAAGTAACAAACATATCAACATATTAGGGATGGTAGCAAGGAAAGATAAGATGGGCCTAGGTCCCTAATGGCATCAGTAAGCTACAGAAATAATGTCAGCAACCACCTACTTCTAGATTGTTATGTGAAGAAAAGAAACTCTGATTTGATTTAAGACATTTAGTCAAAGCCAAAGGCATTTTTACTTAAAACCAAAGGCATTTATAATCCTCATAAGGATTATTGTGGTAATAAAATTAGTTAATAATTGTAAAGCACCTAAAATGGTGGTAGCTCAACAAAATGGAAGATGCTGTTATTATTATTGCACTAAATCACCATGAAGCTTGGAGAAGGGGAGAAGCTTTTCCAAGATCGTATGTCCGTCTTCTGTAAACAGAAGGATGCTAAAGCCCTGTCTAGCTCCCTGTGCCCTGGTAGGTAGGACAGAATATCAGATTCAAGGCCCACGGAAATCTTCAGAGTTTTGCTTTGTCCTTTTTTAGACTCATCATGCTCGCTGAAGCCGGAAACCCAGCATGGCTAGTGTAGGTGGTCTTTCCTGACCTCTTCTGCTATTCCCAGTTCAGAGGAAAGAAAGACCCCATTGTACCTGCCATTCACCTGAACATTACACTTGCCCAGATTAAGGCTTTTCGCTTTACCTGGAAGGTTTTATATGCTCTTAAAAATGGAAGCCACTCTTATTTTATAGGTAACCTGGTACTTCCCTGGCCCCTGAAAAAGCCCCAAATAGAAAGAACTCATGTTTGTCATTCCTTTGTTGTTGTTGTTGTTTGCTGTCGAGTCGGACCTGACTCATAGAGACCCCTCCTTGGGTTTCCGAGGCAGTATCACTATGGAAGTAGATTGCCCCATCTTCCTTCCGAGGAGTGGCTG
>NW_006922267.1:539858-541464 GCF_000298275.1 Orycteropus afer afer | reverse complement strand
TTTTTGATTGGCCATCTATCTCCTCCTTTCAGGACTCTAGGGTCATGCTGCCTGGGTTCAAATCTCAGCTCCATCACACAGAGAGGAGCCATCTGCTTTCTGAACCCTGATGTCCTCATCTATCAGATGGGAATAAAAGTAGTTAGTATCTGTTTCACAGAATTTTTGTGTGGCGTGAATCAGTTTACTATTAAACATGAAAAGTACCTAACTGTGCCTAGGACATAGTAAGTGCTCAAATTGTTAAAAGTGAGGGCCTTACAAGTCTTCAAAAAGTTAAATGTAGATTTATCATATGACCCAGAAATTTTACCCATAAGTACCCAAGAGAAATGAAAACATTCATCATCATGAAAACTTGTACACAAATATTCATTGCAGCATTATTAATAATTTCCCAAAGGTGTGGAAACAACCCAAATGTTCACCAATTGATGAATGGATAAACAAAATAACGATACCATAAAAAGAAATAAAGTACTGATACTTGGTACAACATGGATGAACCTTGAACATATTATACTAAGTGCAAGAAGCCAAACACAAAAAGCTTTTTATATTATTTTATTTATATGAAATGTCCAGAATAGGCAAACCTATAGAGACAGAAATTAGAATGGTGGTTGCCAAAGGACATGAGAGGGCATGGGGAGTGATGGCTAATGGGTGCACGGTTTCTTTATGGGGTGATGAAAATGATTTAAAATTGTGTTGATGGTTGTACAATTATGTAAATATATTAAAAACACTGAATTATACACTTTAAAATGGTGTATATTGTATTATGTAAATCACACCTCAATATGCTATTATAAAAATAAATGGAGGAAGCCTTAATACAACACTTTTCTGCTTGTATGTTTTTGAAGAATTCCCCCAATTTAATTCCACATTTGCCTCCAGAAGAGACTCCCGCTTCGCTTTCCCTAACCTTGGCCTGTAAGAGATCATTTTCTCAAAGAAAGGATGAGGGCTTCCTCTATCTCTCTACCTGACTCCCAGCTTTCTCCCCACCAAATCTCTGTTGTACTCCCTGCTAGAAGTGATCCATGGTCCCACCCAAACAGATTTGTCCCCTAGAGAGAGATGCAAGGGTAAAAGAGAAACTGCATATGCCCAGATTTCTGTTAAGAAAACTAAATGAAGGATCTTAGTTGGTAGAATTCTCGCCTTCCAGACTGGAGACCCGGGTTTGATTCTCTGCTCCTGCACGTCATACACAGCCACCAGCTATCTGTCTGTGGAGGTTTGTGTACTGATATGATGCTGAACAGGTTTCAGAAGAGTTAGCAGACTAAGATGGACTAGGGAAAAGGCCTTAATTATCTACTTACGAAAAATTTGCCAGTGAAAACCATATAAACCACAACAGTCAAATCTGCAACCAATCATGAGGATGGTGCAGGATCGACCAGTATTATATTCCATTTTGCATGGAGTCTCCATGAATTGGGGGCCAACTCAGTGACAGCTAATAACAAAACATTATCCTCCTTATATGTATTTGGTATTTTCTAATTAAGTCCATTTTTAGAAAAGATTGTAGCATATTACACTGCTCTTGTAAGGTAAAGAATATTTGAATATTTGGCACATTTGTGACAAA
>NW_006922267.1:532005-537318 GCF_000298275.1 Orycteropus afer afer | reverse complement strand
GTCCACTTCTATATTCTTCCCTTCAAGGCTCTGGGGTCCAGGATTATCTTCTGTGTCTGTGTTAATTGGTTTCCCTTTTCTTTTTTGAAGAGGGTCTGTGCAGTCTTTCTGCCTAATCCACCATCTTGCCGGAGGAGTCCAAATGCCTTTTTGTAAGGAAATGGGCACTTGGAACATTACGTTCACTTTCCTTGAATGAACACAACATTTGATTAGAAATATTTTTTTCAGGAAAGAACCTATGGCTCCTAAATTAGTTAAAACTAGTTCAATGTTTAGTTTCAATTCCAATGCCAACTATCCCTACAAAAAAGAGATTGTAATGTCATGGTTGATTTACAATACAGTGAACACAACAGATTGAGTACTGAATTAGTAAATTGTGAACTTTAGATTCCATTTAATGTGTTTTTCACTTGTCTGAAAGAAAAGGATGGGATTAATTTTTTTTTAAGCAATGAATTTAAATGTAATATGCAATGCAATGCACTGTCATGGAGTTGGATCTAACTCATAGCAACCCCTCCTTGGGTTTCTGAGGTAGTATATCTACAGAAGTAGATTGCCTTACCTTCCTTCCAAGGAGTGGCTGATGGGTTTGAACCGTCAGCCTTCTCGTTAGCAGTCAAATGCCTTAGGCACTATGCCACCAGAGGTCCCAAATGTAAAATAAAGAGTTGTTTTCCACAAAGTCATAAATGTATATATTTAGGCTGATACATTTTTACCAAATATGTCTAGTATTTGGATTGAAACCATTTGTCAAATGTTTCTCTGTCTCTCTTCTTGGAGATAGATACCTCTACTGGCTTCAGTCACTGGGAAGGTGTCAGACCATCAGAAAGGAAAGTAGAAGAGAATAGTAGAGCATTTACAGACAAGTGAACAGGGAATCATTAATATTACGTTTAGCAAAATGCTTATCATTTGTATTTCTGGGATCAGTGAGACCTGGGTTCTAACCATAACTCTGCCATTTAGTACCTGGTAGGTCACTTAACTTCTTTGTTCCTCAGTTTCATTGTCTACAAAATGGGAATAATAATATTATGCACCTTCCAGGATAATTATGAATAAAGTAATTCATGCCAAGTTCCTAGAATTCTGTCTAGTATATAAGAAAGGTATTGAAAGGCTACTGCTATTATAATTACTGTTATTTCTGTTACTACATATTGAGAGAAATCAAAGGAAAGAATTTTTATCTACATTTGAACCAGAGCATCCAAGGAGAATCTGTTCTCCCCTGGGGTCAGGTATGGTTATGACAGTGATAATTGAAGTAAACATGCCCCAGAGAGAAGGTGAAGCAGGGTGATATATTTGGGCCACTTGGTAAGCAGCCTCTTATCTGACAAGGACTGTAATTAAGAATTCTGGATTGAGTTGTATAAAGGGAGGTTCCTTTACTTTACACCCTTATTCATTTGTATCTGGTCTCTCTCTCTCTCTCTCTCTCTCTCTCTTTATGGGAAAGCAGCTCCAAAATGGGATTCTCCCACATTCAAACAAGGAAATAAAATTATAAAGGCAAAACTTAAAGCTTCAAATAGTAGATGGGTCAAAAATAAGACCTCAAGCACCATGAAATTAAAAAAATAGAATTTCTGATTCAAAGTGACAAACTGAGCCTATATATTTTTTCTCTTACCCTTAACAAATCTCATTAAAATGAAAAAAAAATGTTAAAGATAGAAAGGTGCTGGAAAATCATGAAGGGTACAAAGAAGAAACCAGAAAGTTTGAATCATTTTTAAAAACTAATAGGTAAATGAGATTGGATTGATAGATAAAAGCAGGCAAAGCTGCAATACAAGCAACACTATGTAGGTGCAGTGGAACCTTCCTGGAAAGTGGGTAAAGTGAACAGTCTTACAAATCTCAGAGGACCTTGGAACAAGAGGGTATCATGAAACTGTTAATGGAGAAAGGAAAGGCCTTCAGGAGCTTTTTTCCAATGCCCTGTCAGGTGATGAGTAGCTGCTGCACCCACCTCCATGTTGTAGCTACTGAGGACTTCTCTTTGGTGCCTTTAATACAGAAGCCTCTGAAAATCAGGATTAGAGCCCATGGGAGAAGTGAACCAGTGTCATGGTATCTTGCTAATCAAGAGGTGGTCCATTGACCAAAAGTATCAGTATCCTCTGGGATCTTATAAATGCATAATCTCAGGCCTCACCTAAGACCTATTGAACCTACATTTTAACACAATCCTGGGGTGATTCATATGACCATTAAAGTTTGAGGAGGCCAGCCCTACCCTAGCTAACTTTGTTGTTGTTATGTTCCATCAAGTCAGACCTGACTCATAAGTGACCCCTCCTTGGGTTTCCAAGGCAGTATCACTATGGAAGCAGATTGCCCAACCTTCCTTCTGAGGAGTGGCTGGTGGGTTTGACAGCCAGCCTTCTGGTTAGCAGTCAAGTGCCTTGGGCACTATGCTACCACAGCTCCCTAGCTAACTCTAGACTCCCTCAATAAGTACAGAAGTACAAAAGCCATAGCTCATTTCAAGTGTTAAATTTTCTTCTTATTTTTCTTCCTGTAGAATTTGATGATAAGCTCATCTGTGGGCTTGTTCCCCTCAGTTCTCAACCCTGAAAAACTATTAGAATTATGTGGTGTATTTTTTTTAATGCCAATACTCTGTCTCTACAGTCAGTGTGGCTCTACCTGACTTTAACTATCCAATTTCATGTGACTGCATCTGATTTGTGAAACTCAAGTCACACCCAGAACCCTGGATTTTCATTAGAGGAAGTGATGCTAAAAAGAGCTTGGCATGTATGTTTACCACCAATCCACCATAGCCATTAAAAATGACAACAAAGAGAAAACAAGAATAACAATATTGATTCAGCAAAGAAGAAATAATGTCACAAAGCAGTTAATAAAGGTGAGATAAAGGAATATTTTATGTTACCAACAGGTAACACTCACTGAGAAAAAAAAAATAATAATCAATAAATTTATGTATTAAAAACACAAGAGGACAGAACAAGGTGGTGGTATAAGCAGCAGCACATTCCCATCACCTCACAAAAAATAAATTAATGAAACAGGAAAAAAAAACATGCAGAAATTGATGGAATCAATGGTCTGGAGCCTCTGAAACATGTCAAAGTGTAAGAGCATCTAAGTGAATGCTGAATCAAGAAAAAGGTGACATATAAATGGTAGAAAAGCATTTATTCTCTTCGTGTTTATACTCCACTCCCTCCCTGGTTTGAGGTGGCTCTCATGAGATGGCTGTAGCAGTGCACCTAGGAAAGGAGTCTGTGCTAGAAACAGCATGGCTGGTGCCCCTAGGTAGGTATTTGGTATTGGATTACCCACAGCTGGCACACTGAAGGGGAGACTCTGGTGTTACAGTAAAAACATACAGTGACTCCAGGAGGGGGCCCTGATATTATAGTGGCAACAGCCAGCAACCCTAGACAAGAAATCTGATATTGAAGAATACAACTACAGCCTTTGATGATTTAAAATGATAATAATACTAATATAAAAAGAAGCACAAACCCTAGGAAAGGGAAGAAGCTGATTTAAAGAGTTATCCCTGCATAATAATCAAGTGTTCATGTTTCAACAAAAAATCACAAGGCATATGAAGAAATAATAAAGGATGGCCCTAGTTAAATCAATCTGTCAATCAATCAATAATTAAAGTGACGGTGGCTATCCCTGAGGAAGAACAGATAATGGAGTTACTAGATAAAGACTTTTATAAAACAATACTAAATATGCTCAAAGAGCTAATGGAAAACACAAAAAGAAAAGATCAGGAAAAGGACTAGAACAAAACAAGAATTTCAATTACAAAAAATTAAAAAGAAGCAAAAATAAATATTAGAGCCAAAAAGTACAATGACAGGAACGGAAAAAAAAAATCATTGGATGGGATCCACAGCAGATTTCAACTTGTAAAAAATAAATAATTAGAAAAGTTTAAGATAGGAAAACAGACAATTGAGGCTGGGGAGATAAAAGAAAAAAAAAAAAAGAATTGAGATAAATGAACAAAGCCTAAAGTAATTGTGCAACATCATTAAGCAGGCCAAAATATACATTATGGGAGTACCAGAAGAAAAAGAGAGCGAAAGAGCAAAAAGAATATTTGAAGAAATAATGACTGAAAACATCCCAAATTTGATGAAAGAGATGACATATCTAATGAACTCCAGGTAGGATAAACTCAAAGATAACTACACCAAGACACATTATAATCAAATTGTTGAAAACCACAAATAAAGAGAGAATCCTGAAAGAAGAGAGAGAGATGTGAATTGAAACATACAAGGGGAGCCTAAATAAGATAGGTGTCAGTTTTATTTCAGAAACCATAAAGGCTGGAAGACAATAAGATGATGTATTTAAAATGCTGATAGAAAAGAATTGTCAATCAAGAGTTCTATACGTGGTAAATCTGTTCTTCAAAAATGAGGACAAAACTAAAGCTTTCCAAAGTAAACAAAAATGAGGGAGCTCATTAAGGTGAGGTTACCTCTACAAAAAATGGGGAAAAAACTGAGTCCTTCATTCTGAAAAGAAAGGAGGCTACAAAATAACTTGACGCTGTATGAAGACCAAAGGGCATGGGGGAAGATCACCAGTAAAAGTAATTTTCATGGTGTCATCATATTGTTATTCTACTTGTTATTTCTCACATGATTGAAAAGACAAATGTGGAATCATAATAATAAATAATGACCCAAACCAAATTAAACCCACTGCTACTGAGTTGATTCCAACTCATAATGACCCTATAGAACAGAGTAGAACTGTCCCATAGGGTTTCCAAGGCTGTAAATTTTTACAGAAAGAGACTGCCTCATCTTTCTCCTATGTACTGGCTGTTGTGTGAACCACTGACCTTTTGGTTAGCAGCTGAATGCCTTCACCCCTATGCCACAAGTGCTCTTAAATATATGACATTGGATATAAAATATGTAAGATGTAATTTATGATAACATAAGAGGAGGAAATGTAGGTATAAGGAAAAGAATTATTGTAAGTTATTGGTGTTGAGTGGAAATAAATTTAAGCTAGGTTTTTATAAGTTTATGATACTAAATGTAATTCACATGGTAATGACAATGAAAATATATTTAAAAATACACATGAAAGGAAATGAGAATCTAAAGGATTCATGGCAGAAAATGAACTGAAAATACTTATTTAGAAGAGGAAACAAGATGGCATCCTGGTGACACATTCCACACAGCCCCTCTAAAACAAAGACCCAAGAAACTGAGTAAAATAGATACAAATGATAATCCTGGAACTCGAAAGTCACAAAGACATATAATCAAA
>NW_006922267.1:528141-531218 GCF_000298275.1 Orycteropus afer afer | reverse complement strand
TTTTATTACTATTCTTTCTTCTTCCCTTCCCAGGTTCTAGTTTTTGACTTTTTCTCTCTTCCCTTTTCTTGGTTCCCATTTTTTTTTCTTGTTGTTCTCCCCATTCCTTGCTTTTCTTTTTGCATTTTTCCTATTTTTTTCTTCGTTATTCTACTCTACCTCTTTTCTATTGCTCCCTCTTCCCCATATACTACATGTTTTTCCCCTCCCATTTTCTATTCATATTTCTTTTGGCTTTTATAAGTATTTCTATAAATATCATCTCTCATTTATTACCTTTCCTCTTTTTTCTTTCTTTTTTCTCTTTTTAGTGATGATTCCTGTGTTTATGCTATGTGTGTTTTTTGTCCTCTAGCTTTTACTTTTTTAATTTTTTTAAATTATTATTTTTATCTAACTGAGTAGGAGACAGCAACCATGCCCATAAGACCCAACCACACCCACACTTTGTTCAGCTCCACTTATTGAGTGACAGCCACCAGTTCCTTCTGCACCAACTGGCCCATGATACATGACCACCAATAAGTGCCTGACACACCCTTAACTGCTCTTCACAAACAGTCAACAGAGATTTGTGCAGCCACTCTTTCTCTATCATACCCACCAGGAGACAGGGGGTGAGTGCATAAATACTTCCAGCTACTTCATGGAGAAACAGTTATCTTGCTTACTCAGATACATCCAGACAAAATGAAGAAAATGAAAATCTTGGGTGAATCACTCTAACATACAACCACAAGTTAAATATAAATACAAGTCACAGTATGTTGGAGACAACAGACCTTTGCAGTCCACACAAAGAAGCAAGATAAAGCAGTAGAAATGGAGCAGGATACAGACCCAGAGTACATCCCTGAGGAAGAAGCATCACTGGAACTCCCTCATAAGAAATTCAAAAGAATTATTTTGAGGCACTTCCAACAGATTGAGAGACAGATCAAGGAAAACACTGACAAAATTAAGGAAAACACAGAGAAAACCCTAGAACAATTTCAGTAGAAAATACAAGAACAAATTGACAAAATAAAGGAAACTTTAGAAATTATACTAAATCTACAGGTAGAAATCTAGAAGATTAATACTAAATTTTCAGAAATAGATAACACATTGAAAGGGCAAAGGAGTAAAATCAAATCAATGGAAGATGGAATGAAATTGAAGACAAATACTTGAATACTTCTTTGGAAAGGGATCAATCAGAAAAAAAGATAAAAACAAAATGAAGAATGCCTAAGATCCATGTGGGATATCATGAAAAGGAATAACTTATGTGTAATCAGAATTCCAGATCAGGAAGAGATAAAAAAAAAAAAAAACCCACTGAGAAAATTTTCCAGGATATGTTGGAAGAGAACTTCCATGATATGATGAAAGACGAGAATATGTCCATTCAGGAAGTCCAATGAACCTCAAACAGGATAGACCCAAGAAGAAAATCACCAAGACATAGCATCATTAAACTCAACAAAACCAAAGAAAAAGAAAGAATCCTAAAAGCAACATGGGAAAAACAAAAAGGTACCTACAAAGTGCAACCAATAAGACTAAGCTCCGATTTCTCCGCAGAAACAATGCAGATGAGAAAGCAATGGGATGGTATATTTAAAACCCTGAAAAAGAAAAATTTCCAACCAAAAATTACATACCAAGAAAAATTGTCCCTCAAATAAGATGGTGAAATTAGAAGATTTCCAGATAAGTAGAAAATAAGGGAATTTGCTAAAATAAGACAAATCTAGCAAGAGATACTAAAGGGTGTCCTTTGAACAGAGAACCAATAATAGCAAACAACAACTGATCATCAATACACAAGAAGACATTACCCAAAATAAACACAGCTATGGACATATCCAAAGTAAAATAAGCTTACAAGATTGTAAACAGGGAACCAGAGACATCACTTGGCGAATGAGGACAACTACAAACCAAAAAGGGGGAAAAATAGGGTAGTTACAGAACTTCTAAATGGTGAGGAAGTCAAGAGAGTTGCAAGATAGAATGGACTGTTCTAAACTTGGGGAAAAATTATAAATCACAGGGTAACCTCAAAGAAAAATGACAGACCTTCACATCACAACAAAAAAGAGGATAAGCATAAATATTTTGCAAGTACTAAAAAAATAAAACAGCAAAAGAAATGATAACACTATTTATAAACAAAATGAACTCAGCAGAGAAAATTATATGGAATAAAGAAATCGACAACACCACAAAAAAAACACATAACAAAATGACAGCAACAAATCATACTCTCTGATAAGGAATTCAAAAGTATTATATTTAGGTGTCTTCAAAGGATTGAGACACAGACAAAAGAAAACACAGAAAAAAACCCTGGAGGAATTTTGGAAGACAATACAACAACAAAATGACAAAATAAATAAAAAATTAGAAATGATTCTAAATCTGCAGATAGAAATTCAGAAGATTAATACTAAATTGTCAGAAATAGATAACACATTGGAAGGGCAAAGAAGAATTGATGCAATAGAATACAGAATTAATGAGATTGAAGAATACTTCTTTGGAAAGAGATCAATCAGAAAAAAATCAAAAAAAAATTAAGAAAGCCTAAGGTTCATGTGGGATGTCATCAAAAGGAATAACTTATATGCCATTGGAATTCCAGAACAGGAAGAGACAGACAAAACCACTGAGAAAATTGCCAAGATTTGCTGGAAGAGAACTTCCCTGAAATGATGAAAGAAGAGAATATATCCATTCAGGAAGTCCAATGAACCCCAACAAGATAAACCCCAAAAGAAAATCACCAAGACACATCATCATCAAATGCTTCAAAACCAAAGACAAAGACAGAATCCTGAAAGCAGCATGGGAAAAAAAAAAAGTTACCTACAAATGACAGCCAGTAAGAACAAGCTCTGATTTCTCAGCAGAAACCATGCAAGCAAGAATGCAATGGGATGGTATATATAAAATCTTGAAAGAGAAGAATTTTCAACCAAGAATTATATACCCAACAAAATTGTCGTTCAAATATGATGGTGAAATTAGGAGATTTCCAGATAAGCAGAAACTAAGGGAATTTGTTAAAAGCAGACCAACCTTACAAGAGA
>NW_006922267.1:524070-526349 GCF_000298275.1 Orycteropus afer afer | reverse complement strand
CATATGAGTTGAACTTTTACCTCAAGTAGATACACTCCTTGGAGAGAACAATCATGGGAGAAAGAAGGGCTGCTTATGCACAGGGAGACAGCTCAGGGAGCAGGAGATATGGAGGATGGACACAAGGAAGAGGTAACTATGGGGAAGAAGTGGGAGGAGAGCTGTTGCATTGTGGTAAACTGTGGTCAATGTCATGAGACAATATATATGTGAATCACTGTATGGAAAGTGAATTTTCTCTGTAAACCTTCACCAAAATCACAATAAAAAATTAAAAATTAAAAATAAGATTTATATATCCAGCAAATCTGTCCCTCAAATACTGTGGCTAAATTAAGACAATTCTAAATAAATAGAGATTAAGGAAATTTGTAAAATCTAGACCAACCTTATCACTCACACACTCACTCACTGCCATAGAGTCATTTCCAACTCATAGCAACCCCTACTGGGTTTCTGTGCCTGTAAATCTTTACAGAAGTAGATCACTCTGTCTTCCTTCTGCAGAGCACCTGGTGGACCAACCTTATAAGAAATGCTAAAAAAAAGCCTTCAGACAGAGAATCAGCAAAGGCCAATATCAACCTGAGATTGAGACACACAGGATCATTACCCAGACATCAACACAGAAAAATAATTTGCAATAATAAAATAAACTTACAAGACTGAAAATAGGGAACCAGAGATGTCAGTGTGTAAAAGATAACAACAACAAAGCATAAAGAGGGAATAAATTGTATAACTACAGAACTTCCGAATCATGAGGAAGTCAAGACAATATAAAGATAGAACACATTGTTTTAGATTTAGAAAGATAAGCAGAAATTGTGCAGTACCACAAAGAAAATTAATATAAATGGAAATGACCCTACATTTGGTTTGATCAATATCTCCAGTTCCTCGACTTGAACTAGTGTCCTGCCTTGTTGTGTGCTGATCTTGAATGTTGCATACATAACCTGTGAGCCCACTATCTGCCATTTTACCTACCAATCTTGGCTTCATCAGCCTCAGCAGCCAGCACCTATGTGAGTCAGAAGACTCCTCCACCTTGCTCCAGTGGGTCTGGAACAAAAGGCAGAGCTGAAGCCCAATGTTGAGGGGCCAACACCCAGCCTCTAGAGCCAGCACTCTGAACTTGGACTTCTAGCCTCATATACTTTAAGAGAATAAATTTGTTTGCTAAAACCATCCACTTGTGACATTTCTATTATAACATCACTAGAAAGCTAAGAATCAGGAAGAGAGAGTCTCTTTTACAAATGGTGCTGACAAAGCTGGATATCCATTTGCAAAAAAAATGTAACAAGATCCATACCTCACACCATAAACAAAAATTAACTCTGGATGAGTCAAAGACTTAAATATAAAACCTAAAATGTTAAAAATCATCAAAGAAAAAATAAGGGCAAACTTTGTTGTTGTTATTAGGTGCTGTTGGGTCATCTCTGACTCATAGCGACTCTATGCACAGCAGAATGAAACATTGCCCGGTCTTGTGCCAACCTCACGACCCTTGCTATACCTGAGCCCATCATTGCGGCCACTGTGTCTATCCAGGTCATTGAGGGCCTTGCCCTTCTTCGTTGACCCTCCACTTTACCAAGCATGATATCCTTCAGGGAATGATTCCTTCTGACAGCATGATCCAATTAGGTGAGACGAAGTCTGGTCATTCTCGCTTCCGAGGAACATTCTGGCTGCGGTTCTTCCAGGACAAATTTGTTAGTCCTTTTAGCAGACCCTGTTACACTCAGTGTTCTACAACACCACAACTCAAAAGCATCAACTCTTCTTCATTCTTCCTTATTCATTGTCCAGCTCTCATATGAATAAGAGGAGATTAAAAATACTATGGCTTGGGTTTGGTGCATATTAGTCTTTAAGGAGACATCTTTGCTCTTCATCACATGAAAGAGGTCAATTCCTGGAGCCTTGTTCTTTGACAGTTCCTTCAGTGCCACTTCAACTTCTTCCTTCAATACCATTGGTTCTTCATCATATGCCACCTCCTGAAATGGATGAACATTGACCAATTCTTTTTGGTACAGTGGCCCTTTGTATTACTTCCATCTTCTTTTGATGCATCCTGCATCATTCAATATTTTGCCCATAGAATCTTTCAATATTGCAACTCGAGGCTTATTTTTTTTTCTTCAGTTCTTTCAGCTTGAGAAATGCCAAGTGTGTTCTTCCCAAGGGCAAACTTAGGAAACCTAATTTACAGCATAAATAGACTATCAAACAACACCAAAAATGCAAAAATAATAGAAGATAAA
>NW_006922267.1:522496-523481 GCF_000298275.1 Orycteropus afer afer | reverse complement strand
TGAGGACATTCCTCTTCTTCATTGACCCTCCACTTTATCAAGCATGATATCCTTCTCCAGGGAATGGTTACTTCTGACAACATGACCAAAGTAGGTAAGATGAAGTCTGGCCATTCTCGCTTCCAAGGAGCATTCCAGCTGCACTTCTTACAGGACAGATCTGTTAGTTCTTCTGGCAGTCCATGGTACTTTCATTATTCTTTCAGTATTCTTCACCAACACCACAACTCAAAAGCATCAACTTTTCTTCAGTCTTCCTTATTCTTTGTCCAGCTTTCACACACACATGAGGTGATAGAAAATACCATGTCTTAGGTTAGGTGCACCTTAGTCTTAAAAGAGACATCTTTGCTCTTCAGCACTTTTAAGTCTTTTGCAGAAGCTTTCCCCAATGCAATACGCCGTCTGATTTCTTGACTGCTGCTTCCACTGGTGTTGATTGTGGGAACCAGTACTATGAAATCCTCAACAACTTCAATCATTTCTCCATTTATCCTGATGCTGCTTATTGGTCCAGTTGTGAGGATTTTCATTTTCTTTATGTTGAAGTGTAATCCATACTGCAGATTGTAGTTTTTATGCTTCATCAATAAGTGCTTCAAGTCATCTTCACTTTTAGCAAGCATATTGCAAGCTGTTCACAAGTCTTCCTTCAATCCTGATACCATGCTCTTCTTCATATAATCCAACTTCTCAGATTATTTGCTCAGCATACAGATTGAATAAATGTGATGAAAGGATACAACCCTGATGCCCTACCTGATTGGAGTACCTGATAGGAGTGCTCCACCTGATTTAAAACCATGCAATATCCCCTCGTTCTGTTTGAACAGCCTCCTGGACTATGTACGGGTTTCTCATGAGCACAACTAAATGCTCTGAAATTCCCATTCTCAATGTTATCCATAATTTGTTATGATCTACACAATTGAATGCTTTTGCATAGTCAATAAAACATAAGTAAACATATTTCTGGTATTCTTTG
>NW_006922267.1:516489-521507 GCF_000298275.1 Orycteropus afer afer | reverse complement strand
CATTAGAGTGATGCAAATCTAAACAACAATGAGATATGAACTCACCGCAGCAATAATAGCAAAGCTCAATAAGACAGAATACAAGAAATGCTGGTAAGTATGTGGAGAGACTGGAACTCTCATAAACTGCTGGTGGGACTGTAAAATGTTACAACCACTTTAGAAAAATTTATGGATCTTCCTTAAAATTCTGGAAATAGAATACCATCAGAATCAGCAAACCCACTACTAGGAATATATTCTAGAGAAATAATACCCTGGGCATGAATAGATATATGCATAACCATGTTCATAACAGAGTTATTCACAATAGCAAAGAAGTAGAAACTTCCTTAGTGCTCATCAATTGATGAACAGGCAAACAAACTATGATACATACACAAAATAGAATAATATATAACCTTAAAGACTAATGAAGAATCCATAAAATACCCATAATATGGATGAATCTGGAGGACACGATGCTGAGTGATATTAGTCAATCACAAAAGGACAAATATTACATTAGTTCACTATTATAAAGTATCAAGTAAAATTTTATACACAGCAAGAAACATTCCTTTATTGTTATCAGGGATTGGAGGGGTAGGGAAAAGAAATCAATAACTTGATAAGAGACACCTGTTAATTTTGATGAAGGGGAAGGCAATATACAATAAGACACAATATCACTAAGGCAAAGAAAGACACAGAAAGGTGCACAAGAGCTACAGACATCAAAGGTAAATATTATCACATAAACAATCCTGCAATATCAGTAATAACAAACAATAATCTACCAGTCAGTTTGTCATACTCTGGGGGGTTTCATGTTGCTTTGTGTCTGGAGGCTGTACCACCGGTATTTCAAATACTAGCAGGGTCACCCATGGTGGACAGGTTTCAGTGACGCTTCCAGATGATGACAAACTGGGAAGAAGGATGAGACCATCCACTTCTGAAAAAACTGGCTAATGAAGACCTTATGAATAGCAATGAAACACTGTCTGATATATTACTGGAAAACTTTATGAATAGTCCTGAAACATTTTCCAATACATGGCCAGAACATGAGCTCATCAGATAGGAAGGCACTGCAAATATAACTGGGGATGAGCTGCCTCTTCAAACTAGAGTCAACCTTAAGGACGTGGATGGAGTTAAGCTTTCAGGACCTCCATTTGCTGATGAAGCATGACACAAAATGGGAAGAATCAGCTGCAAACATCCATTAATAATCAGAACATGGAATGTACAAAGTTTGAATGTAGGAAAACTAGAAATTGTAAAAAATGAAACAGAATACATAAAGATCAATATCCTAAGCATTTGTGAGTTGAAATTAACTGGTATTGGCCAATTTGAATCAGTCAATCATAAGGTCTACTATGCCACAAATGACAAATTGAATAGGAATGGCATTGCATTCATCATCAAAAAGTATGTTTCAAGATCTGCCCTGAAGTGCAATGCTTTCAGTGATAGGATAATATCCATATGCCTTCAAGGAAGGCTAGTTAATATCACTATTGTTCAAATTTACACACCAGACACTAAAAACAAAGATGAAGAAATTGAAGGTTTTTACCAACTCCTGCAGTCTGAAATTGACAAAACATGCAATCAAGATGTATTGATAATTACTGGTGATTTGAAAGTGAAACTTAGAAACAAAGAAGACTCATCAATAGCTGGAAAATACGGCATTGGCAATAGAAATGTCAGAGATTCACATGATATAATTTTGCAAGACCAATGACTTATTTATTGCAAATACCTTTTTTCAACAACATAGATAGTGGCTATACATGTGGAAATCACCAGATGGAATATTCAGGAGTTACATCAACTACATCTGTGGAAAGAAGTGATGGAGAAGCTCAATATCTTCAGTCAAAACAAGGCCAGGAGCTGATTGTGGGACAGACCATCAATTGCGCATATTCAAGTTCAAGTGGAAGCTGAAGACAGTTAAAACAAGTCCACTAAAGGAAAATGTGACCTTGATTATATCCCACCTGAATTTAGAGAATATGTAAAGAATAGATTTGACATATTGAACACCAATGACCAAAAACTAGATGAGTTATGGGATTACATCAAGAGCATCACGAAGAAAGCAAAAGATCATTGAAAAGACAGGAAAGGAAGAAAAGATCAAAATAGATTTCTGAAGGGACTCTCAAGCCTGCTTTTGAATGAAAAGTAGCTAAAACGAATGATGAAAGGACAAGATAAAAGAGCTGAGCAGATTTCAAAAGACAGCTCAAGAAGACAAAGTCAATTATTATACCAAAATGTGCAAAGACTTGAAATTAGAAATCCAAATGGGAAGAATATGCTCGGCATTTCTCAAGCTGAAAGAACTGAAGAATATTTTCAAGCCCAGAGTTGCAGTTTTGAAGGATTCTATGGGCAAAATATTGAATGATGTAGGAAGCACGAAAAGAAGATGGAAGGAATACACCGACTCACTATACCAAAAACAATTGGTCAATGTTCAACTATTTCAGGAGGTGGCATATGATCAAGAACTAACAGTATTGAAGAAAGAAGTCCAAGCTGCACTGCAGGAAATGGAAAACAGCAAGACTCCAGGAATTGAGCGATATCCACTGAGATGTTTCAACAAACAGATGCAACACTGGAGGCACTTACTTGTTTATGCCAAGAAATTTGGAAGAGAGCTCTCTGGTCAATGGACTGGAAAGAGATAGGTATTTGTGCCCAATCCAAAAAGAAGGTGATCCAACAGAATGTGGAAATAATTGAACATTACCATTAATATCACATGCTAGTATAAGTTTGCTGAAAATAATTTAAAACTGTTGCAGCAGTATATTGAAAAGGAACTTCCAGAAATGAAAGCTGGATTCAGAAAAGGATATGGAATGAGGGATATCATTGCTGATGTCAGATTGATCTTGGCTGAAAGCAAAGAATATCAGAAATATATTAACCTGTGTTTTATTGACTACACAAAGGCATTTGACTGTGTGGATGATAACAAATCATGGATAACATTACAAAGAATGAGAATTCCAGAATACTTAGTTGTGCTCCTAAGGAACCTGTACATAGGCCAAGAACCTGTTGTTCTAACAGAACAAGGGGATACTGCATGGTTAAAAATTAGGATGGGTATGTGTCAGTGTTGTATCCTTTCATTACACTTACTCAATCTGTGTGCTGAGCCAATAATCTGAGAAGCTGGACTATATGGAGAAGAAAGCAGCATCAGGATTGGAGGAAGACTCATTAACACTCTGTGATATGCAGATGACACAACCTTGCTTGCTGAAAATGAAGACGACTTGAAGCACTTACTGATGAAGATCAAAGACTACAGTCTTCAGTATGGATTACATCTCAATATAAAGAAAACAAAAATCATCACAACTGTATCAATAAGCAGCATCATGATAAGTGGAGAAAAGATTGAAGTTGTCAAGGATTTCATTTTACTTGTACCCACAATCAACACCCATGGAAATAGCTATCAAGAAATCAGAGGATGTATTGCAGTGGGCAAATCTTCTGCAAAGGACATCTTTAAAGTGTTAAGAAGCAAGGATGTCATTTTGAAGCCTAAAGTGTGCCTAACCCAAGCCCTTGTATTTTCAAGCACTTCATATGCATGTGAAAGCTGGACAATGATGAATAAGGAAGACATCAGAAGGGTTGATGCCCTTGAATTATGGTTTTGGTGATGGATACTGAAAATACCACAGACTGTCAGAAGAACAAACAAATCTCTCCTGGAAGAAGTACAGCCATATAATGCTCCTTGTAACTGAGATTAGCCAGACTTCATGTCACTTACTTAGGTCCTGTTGTCAGAAAGGACCATTCTCTGGAGAAAGATATCCTGCTTGGTAAAGTAGAGGATCACCAAAAAAGGGGAAGACCCTCAACAAGATGTACTGACACAGTGGTTGCAATAATGGATCAAATGTAGCAAGGATTGTGAGGATGGCACAGGACTTAGCAGTGTTTTGTTGTGTTGTATATAGGGTTGCTATGAGTTAGAGCTGACTCAATGGCACTTAACAACAACAACAACAATCTACAAATTGGTACATAGGCAAACAAGCAAGCTTACAATGTATGGGTAGGCAAATGGGACTACACCCATAATCATACATAGGTTTGGCAGAGGATATTTCTACAAACAAATTTGTATATGCTGTAAATATATCTATATATGTAGCACAGCAAACATGTTGCAATGTTATGAAAACTCCTTAGCCATAACTAAACAACTTGAGATAATGTGTAACTGGGCTTGGCAAGCAGCTAAGTCAAATGTCATGATATAGTGCACAAATAAAATGTTCTGCATCCTACTGTGGTGAGTACTGCCTCAGGTCTTAAAAGCTAGGGAGCAGCCATCTAAGGTGCCACATTTTATCTTTCCTAGTCCACAGCAAAGAAGAATGAATGAAATCAAAGATGCATGGAAGCAATTAGTCCAAAGGACTAGTGGGCCACATGAACCTAAGCCTCCACAATCTTGAGCCCAGAAGAACTACATGCTACCACTGCTGACTGCTCCAAAAGGGATCACAATAAATGGCCCTGGATAGACTGGAAGAAAAATATGGAACAAACTCAATATTATATATAAATTTAAAAAAGAAAGCAAAACAAAATAAACAGGCAGATAAAGGCTGGTGGAACCCTCTGGACTATGGACCTTAGTCACCCTTCAGGGCGGGAACTGAATTCAACTTCCTGGCTCAGTTTTCAGCCAAACAAAAGACAGGCCTATAAGGTGAACAATAACACCATTGAGGTATTCATTCTTTAGAACAATCAACAATAGGAGATCAAAAGAGCAGTATTTCTCCAGGAATAAAGCCCTGAAAGCAGGAAAGGCTAAGAAAGAAGGAGGAATGGAAATGGAAAACAAAGGGAGGAAGTGGGAAGAGTGCTATTACTTTTTAGGAATGCAGTCAATATCACAAAACAAAATGTGTATGAATTGTTCAATGGAAAACCAATTTACTCTATAAACTTTCACTCAGATCTCAATAAAA
>NW_006922267.1:505531-508645 GCF_000298275.1 Orycteropus afer afer | reverse complement strand
TGTGCAATCCTTCTGCCTAGTCCGCCATCTTGCCCTGCCTCCCAATAAAAAGCTTTTAAAAATGGGGATTTGGAGGACTTCTGGTAAGATGGAGGAATAGGCAGACAAGTTACACAGACCTTCTTCAACAAACAAAAGGAAAACCAATTGACAGAGATACAGAAGATAATCCTGGAGCCCTGACCTTTGAAAGGAAGTATACAGAAGTGGATGAGGCACCAACTAGTGGAAAAACCTGACCAAAAACAGTGAGTACAGAGACGTCAGAGCAGTGGACTGTCAGCTTGAATATTTCCAAGTGGTGTTGGGACCTGAGAATAGATCTAAAGGTCAACCCTGGTTACCAAGGGCTGCAGGGATGACTGTGCTGGTGGCCTATGACTAGGAAGGGAAACATCAAGGAGGGAGACAACCTGAGCTGTGGATTTTCAGCTGTCCAGAGGGCACAGCCATTTTGATTGTTTACAAGCAGTGGCCATTTTGGGTATTTAAAGTGACCAAGGGCACAGCCATTTTGAATATTTATGGGCAGTGGCTATTTTGGATTTTAAAGTGACAGCATTCACATCTGGATTCCAAGGACCTTAGAATAGGATCTATTTTCCAAGGATGGCAAGGACATATGGGAGGCTGACAATGGGAAAGGAGACAGGTGGTGAGTGTATAAGTACTGCCAACTAATGAATAGAGGAGCACAGTACATTACCCTGCTTATGGAGATAACAAACAAACAAAACAAAAATTGTGGGAGAGTCATTCCAACATACAATCACCAATTAAATATATACACAAAAACATCACCATGCCTCGGAGAGAACAGAACATCACAGTCCACACAAAGAAACAAGATAAAGCAGAAGAAACAAGGACCAAGATACAGATCTAAAACACATCCCTGAGGAAGATGCAGCATTGGAACTCTCTGATAAGAAATTCAAAAGAATTATATTTAGGTACCTTCAACGAACTGAGAGACAGATCAAGGAAAACACTGACAAAATTGAGGAAAACACAGAGAAGACCCTAGAACAATTTTGAAAGACAATACAAGCACAAAATGACAAAACAAAGGGAAAATTAGAGGTGATAAAAATCTACAGACAGGAATCCAGAAGATTAATACTAAATTTTCAGAAATAGATAACACATTGAATGGGCAAAGTGGTAGAATTGAATAAATGGAAGACAGAATTAAAGAGATTGAAGGCAAATACCTCAATATTTCTTTGGAAAGGAATCAATCAGTAAAAAAGATCAAAACAAAATGAAGAAAACCTAAAGTCCATGTGGGATACTATCAAAAGGTATAACCTGTGTGTCATCGGAATTCCAGAACAGGAAGAGACAAATAAAACCACAGAAAAAAATTGTCAAAGATTTGTTGGAAGAGAATTTTCCTGGTATGTTGAAAAATGAGAATATATCCATTAAGAAGTCCAACAAACCCCAAACAGGATAGACCCCAAAAGAAATTCACCAAGACATATCATCATCAAACTCACCAAAACCAAAGACAAAGAAAGAATCCTGAAAGCTGCATGGGAAAAATGAAAAGTTACCTACAAGGGGCAACCAATAAGACTAAGAATGGATTTCTTGGCAGAAATCATGCAGGGGAGAAGACAATGAGATGGTATATATAAAACCCTGAAAGAGAAAAATTTCCAACCAAGAACTATATACCCAGCAAAATTGTCCCTCAAATATGGTGGTGAAATTAGGACATTTCCAGATAATCTGAAATTAAGAGAATTTGTTAAATCCAGACCAACCTTATAAGAGATGCTAAAGGGAGTCCTTTGGACAGAGAACCAACAAGAGCAAATAATAACTGACCATTAATACACAAGATGACATAACCCAGAAACCAACCTAGTTATAAAAATACCCAAAGTAAATAAGCCTACAAGATTGTGAACAGAGAACCAGAGACATCAAGTGACAAATGAGGACAACTACAAACCAAAAAGAGGGGAAAAAGTGTGTAGTTACAGACTTCTAAATGGTAGGGAACTCAAGACAACTACAAGATAGAATAGACTGTTCTAAACTTGGGAAGAAAACTATAAATCACAGGTAGCTAAAAGAAAAATGATAAACCTTCACATCAAAATGAAAAAAAGTACCAGCACAAATATTTAGCAAATACTAAAACAGTAGCAATGAAGGAAATGATAACATGGTCATAAACAAAACGAAGTCAGCACAGAAAATTATATGGAGCAAAGAAATCAACACCGTGAAAAAGCACATAACAAAATGACAGCAACAAATTCATACTTGTTGATAATTACATATCTGGCAAGGGAGTTATCTCTAAGATTTATAGAAAACTGCAATGCCTCAACACCAAAGGAATTAACAATCCAATTGAAAAATGGGCCGAATACATGAATAGACACTTCACCAAAGAGGATATTCAGGCAGCCAGCAAATATACGAAGAGATGTTCACGATAATTGGCCATCAGAGAGATGCAAATCAAAACAATGATCTCACCCCAGCACTGATGACAAGGTTCAATCAGACAAAAATAACAAATGCTGGTGGGGATGTGGAGAGATTGGGAATCTCATATACTGCTGGTGGGACTGTGAAATGATACAACCACTGTGGAAAGCAGTATGGTGATTCCTTAAAAAGCTGGAATTGGAGATACCATTTGAACCAACAATCCCATTACAAGGTATGTATCATAGATGGGTGAGAGCCAGGACAGGAACAGATATATGCACACCCATGTTCATTGCAGCACTATTTACAATAGCCAAAAGATGGAAACAAACTATGTACCCATCAACAAAAGAATGTAAGCAAACTATGGTACATACACAAAATGGAATACTCTGCAACACTAAAGAATAATGTAGTCAGCAAAACACTGCATAACATGGATGAACTTGGAGGATTTCATGGTGAGTGAAATAAGTCAATCACAGAAGGACAAATATAGTATTAGTTCATTGTTGTGGAGGGTCAAGGAAAGGTTTATATATGGAAGGAAACATTATTTTTTGGTTGCCAGGGGTGGGAGGAGAGAGGAGGGAACACTGCAAAAAAAAAAAATGCACTGATCCATTTCACTTCAGTTTTGTGTATTTCACTGTACATTAA
>NW_006922267.1:490951-491972 GCF_000298275.1 Orycteropus afer afer | reverse complement strand
CGCCCATGCTTACCTTGCTCCCGGAGACCCGATCCCTCTTGGGAGGGTAACAAGGGAAAGTAAGTGTTCAGTAAAAGTTCACGATCTAAGATGGCTATTATCAAAAAAGAAAGAAAGAAAGAAGGAAGGAAAGAAGGAAGGAAAGAAAGAAAGAAAGAAAGAAAAACTAACAAGTGTTGCTGAGGATGTGGAGAAATTGGAACCCTAATCCATTGCTAGTGGGAATGTAAAATGGTAAAATGGTACAGCCAGTATGGAGAATAGTTCTGTGTTTCCACAAAAGGTTAAACAGAATTACTATAACCCACCCACAACTATTGAGTCGATTGTGACTCATAGTTACCCCCATTGAGTTTCCAAGGTTGTAAATCTTTATGGAAGTAGATTGCCTCATCTTCTTCCCACAGACCAACTGGTAAGTTTGAACCTCTGACTTTCTGGTTAGCAGCCAAATGCCTTAACCACTAAGCCATTTAACTATTAACCAGAAGGGTTGATATCAGTCGGAATCAATTCCATGACAATGGGAGTATAGCTATATGTCCCAGCAATTCCTCTCCTAGATATACCCAAGATACTTGAAAGCAAGAACATAAGTAATTTTACACCAATGTGCACTGCAGTACTATTCAAATTTGCCAAAAGGTGGAAAGAACCTAAATGTACATCAGCAGATGAATGTATAAATAAAATGTGGTATACTCATATAATTGAATATTATTTCACCGTAAAAAGAAATGAATATCTAATACATGCAACAACACAAATGAAACTTTAAATCATCATGCTGAACAAAGTCAGTCAGAAAAAAGACAACTCTTGTCTGGTCCTGCAGAATAAAAAAATGTGTGTAGAGAAAAGTGTGTTAGTGGTTACTATAGGCTGTGGAGTGGAGGGAATGTAGCCAGATGTAGCCAGTTCTTAAGTTGCTGTTTGTGGTGATATAAAACTATTGGAAATGTGATAGTAGCACAACATTAGAAAAGTAATTAATATTACTGAATTTTAAAGTTACAATCAT
>NW_006922267.1:489271-489811 GCF_000298275.1 Orycteropus afer afer | reverse complement strand
TACTCGCCAAAGTAGGAGGTGGAACAATGTTTTGTACAGTATGTTATGCCAATTGAGCTTGATGTCCCCAGAAACTATGGTCCCAAGACCACAGGTTCAGCTACTCAGACCCTCAGGGTAGCTGGCTGTGACCAAGCAGTGACCACAACCTTGCCCCTTGTCAACTCTACTATACACCTGGGAATTCTGATCATTCCCATAAATGTATGGGACCATTGTCTGCCAACCCTATATAAGTTCTTGGATACACTTCCTATTTCATAGAAATACCTAATCGTTTAGCCTGTCCACCCATCTATCCATCCATATACCTTTGTTTGCCTTCACTGAAAATGCAGTACTGTATGTGCAAAAGGGTTCATATTTGTTGTCTGTACCTCCCATGTACTTCTCTATGTCTTTCTCATCCTAAATGCTGTCATAATGGTCACTCACATTTGGTATATTGCCCTTCTCTTCACCCAAATCACTACTTGTCTCTATCTATCAAACAGCCTTCCTTCCCCTCCCCCCCCACCCCTGGTAACCAACAAAGAAAAT
>NW_006922267.1:483201-484580 GCF_000298275.1 Orycteropus afer afer | reverse complement strand
TGTCTTCCATCACATCAATTCTTCTCCTTTGCCCTTCCACTGTGTTATCTATTTCTGACAATTTAGTATTAATCTTCTGGATTTCTATATGTAGATTTAGAATTATTTCTAATTTTTCATTGATTTTGTCATTTTGTTCTTATATTTTTTTTCCAAAATTCTTCTAAGGTTTTTTCTGTGTTTTCTTTGTTGTGTCTCTCAATCTTTTGAAGATATCTAAAGATAATTCTTTTGAATTCCTTTTCAGAGAGTTCCAATGCTGCTTCTTCTTCAGGGATCTGCTCTGGGTCTGTATTCTTCTCCCTTGTTCCTACCACTTTATCCTGCTTCTTTGTGTGGACTGCAATGATCTGTTGTTTCCAAGGCATAGTGACATTATTGTATTTAGATCTCTGTTAAATGTTTGTGAAAAGCAACCAAGGATGATTCAGGCTCTTCTTGGTGGTTTTTTATCATTGGCCCATTGGTGGAGAAGGAGGTATTGGCTATCACTCAGTAAGTGAAGTTGCAGGAGGTGTTTGTGTAGTTGTGTCTCCCACTCAGTTAGACAGAAATTACAATTGAATAACCATCAAAAAAACTAAAAGCCCATGGATGAAAAATACACCATGTAATCACACAGGAACAGTAACCAAAAAAAGAAAAAAGGGGTAAAAAAATCAAAAAGTAGATATTCTTCAATATCTGGGGATAGGGCACTTTGGAAAAAAAAAAAAGTAGAGAGGGAGCAAAATAAATGGAAAAAAAAATGGGATAAATGTAAAAAGTAAAACATGGAATGGGGTTAATCATGAGAAAAAAGGGAGAAAAGAAAATAAAGGAACCTTAAATTTAAAAAACACACAAAAAAAATTCAATCAGGAACAGGGAAAAGAAAAAATGCTGTAAACTAGGACCTGGAAGGGGAAGATTGAGAATAATGATAAAAAGGACAAAAGTATTAATAATATTAGTTGTTTTAAAACAGACAAATACAAGCAAGCTTATCACCAGAAAAAAGAAAGTGAAAAAGAAAAAATTAAAAATAAAAAGAGAGAAAAAAATATCGGTGGAGGACAGGGCAGGGCACCCAGGCTCTGTCTGAGCACACAGACTGTGATGGAGTTCCTGTAGGCCCAGAAGGTATGTAGGAGTGGGGGATGGCCACACCTCCATTCACCAAGCGGGTGTGGGGTATAAGCGTAACAAGAGGAATGTCGTACCTTTTCAGTCTTGCAGGTCCCGAGTGTCCTTGGGGTTGCGGGAAAGCAGAACGTGTTTAAGCCCCAGGAATCTGTGAGAGTGCTGTCTCTTTAAATTTCCAAAATAATCAAGCCGCTTTTTAAACCTTCAAAATGGCGGTGCCCTCCGGACTGGCAAAAGTCCACAGCTCAGCCCAC
>NW_006922267.1:482496-483101 GCF_000298275.1 Orycteropus afer afer | reverse complement strand
CAGGATCGCTGCCAGACCACAGCTCCGTCTGTCTCCTTTTTTGGTATTTTCACGCAAATTCTTCTGCTACTTGGGGTTTAGTCCACTTCTATATCTTTCCTTCAAGGCTCAGGGGTCCAGGAGTATCTTCTGTGTCTGGGTTAATTGGTTTCCCTTTTCTTTGCTGAAGAGGGTCTGTGCAGTCTTTCTGCCTAGTTCGCCATCTTTCCGGAACTCTCCCAAGAAAGCACATTTTTGAAAATGTTGCTAGAACATTTATAAAAGTTATTCCTATAGTAGGCCACAAAGTAAATTTTCAATAAATTCCAAAAAATAGATGTTACTCACAGCACATTCTTTGATCACATAGAAATAAAATTAGAAATGAACAACAAAATAAAGAAGGGTAGGAGGAAATTATTTAAAATGTGCATAAGAACAATTCATCATAAATCTTACCTCAATGTCATACTCATAGCTGAAATTACTGACTGTTTAATAATTAATAACAGTACCATATGTGACCATAAGTGATATATCCAAATCTAATTAAAAAAATCAAAATCTTGAGTGCATTTATTAAAAAATGAGAAAGATTGAAAATAAATGAAATAAGTACTTAGATA
>NW_006922267.1:479983-482290 GCF_000298275.1 Orycteropus afer afer | reverse complement strand
GTCAATAAATTAACAGTAAAACTGAGAAAGAAAGCCAAGAAACAATTCTTTGAAAATATCAGTTAAATAATAAAATATGTAGCAAGTCTTTTTTAAAAAACTTTTTATTGTTATTTGGGTGCAAATTTACAAACAGATTCATTTTACTCTCAACAGTTCATACACATTTTGTTTCATGGCACCAATTACAATCTCAACAATAAACAGCTCTGCTCCCATCTCTTCCCTGTGACTACCCCTTGCTTGTGTCCTTATTTATGCATTCCTATCTGTCTAGCTTTCCCTTTATGCAAATGCTATCATCCCGATCTCTCACGGTTGACTGTTCTAAGGGGAACATCACCTGAGGGTATATATTTCTCTGGTAGGCGTTTCTATTGTTTGACTGAAAGCTAATCTACAGACGTGAGTCCAGTTCCAGGCCTGAAGGATAACCCCAGGCCATAGTCTCAGGGGTTTCACCAATCTCTATCTGACCAGTAATTCTAGGCATTTTTGTGTTTTTGAACTTTGTTCCATATTTTTTTCTCTCTTTCTATCCAGGATCTCCAATTTTGATCCCTTTCCAAGTGGTTGGCATTGGTAGCCAGGTAGCCAAGTCTAGTTCTCAGGGTCCTGAAGGCTGAGCTTCCCATGTTCCATTAGTACCTTGGACTTATTGTCTCCATATGTCTGTGATTTTCTTCTCTCTTTTTTGCTCTGGACAAGGAGAGACCAATAGTTGCATCTTAGATGGCCAACTGAAGGCTTTTAAGACCCCATTCACCAAATTAAGATGTAGAACAATATTTTTATGTACTATGTTGTGCCAATTGACCTTGATGTCCCCTGAGACCATGATCCTGAGCGTGCAGGCTCAGCAACTCACTCTCTCTGTGTGCTTACTTGTAGCTAAGAAGTTGCCCCAGATTTTTCCCCTGTTAGTTCTATAATGTATATGGATATTTTTGGAGCACAATACACATGTAGAAATATCATTGGCCAAATCTATGTATAAAAAACAAAAACAAAAATGAAACACACTGCTGTTGAGTCAGACCTGACTCATAGTGACTCCTCCTTGGATTTCTGAGGCAGTATCACACTGGAAGTAGATTGACCAACCTTCCTTCCGAGGAGTGGCTGGTGGGTTTGAACCATGAGGCTTCTGGTTAGCAGTCATATGTCTTAGGCACTATGCCACCAAAGCTCCTAAAAGTTACCATTTGCCTATGAACGCCTGATGTTCTCACCTGTCTGCCTATGTATCCACCCATAGACTAGTTTTTTTGTTTTTACTGATAGTGCAGTATTGTGTATGAAAGAGTATTGACCTCTGTTGTCAATACCTTTTGTGCACTTCTCCGTGTCCTCTTTTTCCCTACTGTTATTGTGCTGGTCACACATTTTTGTTATATTGCCTTTGAACTGTAATGGGGGCCAAAACATATTGACTTATGTGTCCATTACACCCAGCCCCTACCTACACCCAAACTCTACATAAGAAGAGGGGGTAATATGGTCTCAAGGGACATCAAGCTATTTGGCATCACATACTACACAGAAACATTGTTCCACAGCCAACTTTAGTGAGTAGTGATTGAGATCTTAAAAGCTTGGTGGCAGTCATCTAGATGCAATGATGGGTCTCTCTTCACCCAGAGCAAAGAAGAATGAAGAAAACCAAAGACTTATGGAAACAATTGGTAGACCATGTGATCCTCAGCCTATATGACCATGAGCCCAGAAGAACTAGATGATGCCTGGCTACCAATGTCAACCACTTGGAGGGGGATCTCTGTAGGAGGACCTGGATAGAGTGGGAGAACAATGTGGAACAAAACTCAAAATCATAAAAAAAGAGACCAGGTTTAGTGGTCTGATAGAGCCTGAGACTATGATCCCTAGCTGCCCTTCAGGTCTGGAATTGAAGTCATTCCTGTGGCTTCTAGTCA
Source organism: Orycteropus afer afer (assembly GCF_000298275.1). Taxonomy (NCBI): domain Eukaryota; kingdom Metazoa; phylum Chordata; class Mammalia; order Tubulidentata; family Orycteropodidae; genus Orycteropus; species Orycteropus afer. The sequence goes on along the minus strand of NW_006922267.1, from coordinate 480,356 downwards.
AATTATAGACAGGCATATTAGGTGAATATTTACATAAGGTATATACATTCCTTGGAGAGCTCAATCATGGGGGAACAAAAGGGCAACATATGCACAGGGAGATTGTGGGAGGGCAGGAGTGCATGGAGGGGAAGGACACAGTGAAGCAGTAACTATGGCGAAGAAGTGGGAAGAGAGCTATTACATTGTGGAGAATTGCAGTCAATATCATAAGGCAAAATGTGTATGAACTGCTGTATGGAAAATGAATATTCTTTGTAAACTTTCACCCAAATCACAATTGTTGTTGTTGTTGTTGTTAAGTGCCGTCGAGTCGTTTCCGACTCATAGCGACCCCATGCACAGCAGAACGAAACACTGCCCGATCCCACAC
>NW_006922267.1:477600-478578 GCF_000298275.1 Orycteropus afer afer | reverse complement strand
TCATTTCTACCAATATGGTGGGTTGGATATCATGGGGGGGGGCTATCAATCCCAAACACCTGTTTGTGGTTGATCGAATAAACCAAATATAATTTTAAATGCACAATTGAACCTGGAAATTGTAAGGGAAATCCCCAGGTGTCAAGAGCAAAGAAGAACCAAGAAACAAGTTTGGTAACAAAAGCTGATTCTGAAACTTTGACATCCTTGTGGGATTTTTCAATACTAGAGGCTAAGGGTCATGAATTGTAATAGTCCAATGGGAAGAAAAACAAGATTTTGGACCTTTTCATTGCACATTTAAAAAAAATGCAAATATAGACAACCTGAAATCTATCACCCTTAGTGAAATATGGATCAGAAGAGATCAGTCCACTGGCAATGTGTGTCGATAAGGAAACTTGTTTTTCTTGGCCTGAGGTATTGGCGAAAATAAGGGTTTCTCTAATGAATTCATAACCATACACTTATTTCACACTGGAGTGGGATTTGAATTAGTTTAACATCCAAACTTCTGTTTGGAAACAAGATCTGAGAAATAAACTTGAAGTAGTTGCAGGTTGGGATCTCCCAAAGGTGTTTATCAGAAGTAAAAGGAAATCTCTCTGGAAGGCTTCACTTCCACACATGCCCCTTAGGAGTCCTACAGAGTTGAATTAATCAAACAGGAGTTTGCAATAAAAAAAATTACAGAACTCATAAGGAAACAGGTCATCATAAGCAAGAGTCAGTAGAAATAACAAAAAGCAGAATTACAGCTCCACAACCAACACCCGAGACTTCTTCATTAGAATTATTAGGTCATAATATGACCAAGATAAAGATGTTTACTAACAACAATAAGAGCAATGTGCTTAAAGAAGTAAAAGAGGAAATTGAAACCATAAAAAAAGAGCAAGAGGACATAAAATACCTAAAGATAAAAAATATAATAACTGAAATTTTTAAAAAAAGAAAATAAATGTATATACATATTGG
>NW_006922267.1:476780-477500 GCF_000298275.1 Orycteropus afer afer | reverse complement strand
AGAAGTTGATGTCTCACTCATCTTGGATGATGAAGGTTTATAGAGGGATTAAAAAAAGAAAATAAATGTATTAAACTTCAGATTAGTCACAGCTAAATTCTGTGAGCTGAAATACTGGTCTGAAGAAATTACCCAGAATATGAAAAAAAGAGACTAAGATATAGAAACTATGAATGACATGAATATTCATGGAGGATAGAATGAGAAGTCCAGGCATCTATCTATTTGCAGTTCTAGAAGGAGAAAGTAAATAGAATAGTGGAGAATTAAGGTTTGAAGGGTTAATGGACTATTTTCTATAATTGATGAAAACCATGAATCTTCCAAATCAGGAAGCACAACAAGTCTCAAGAACAATAAATTTAAAAATTCCATACATAGACTTCTGAGAAGACAGAAGCATGATCAGGTCTATAATCTCCCCCCTGCCCCTGATACACATAATCAACACTGAAAACAGCTAGAAATTTGTAACCTCAACTCTATAAAAACTCAGAAAAACAATTTTAACATTACAGCAACTAAACGTATACTCATGAAGAAATTATTGTTGTTGTTATGTGCCATCAAGTTGGCCCCAACTCATAGCGACCCCTCCTTGGGTTTGTAAGGTGGTATCGCTATGGAAGTAGATTGCCCAACCTTCCTTCTGAGGAGTGGCTGGTGGGTTTGAACTGCCAGCCTTCTGGTTAGAAGTAACTTTATATGGTAGAAATTATT
>NW_006922267.1:464786-474050 GCF_000298275.1 Orycteropus afer afer | reverse complement strand
GGGAGGGGGACCAGTTTGCTGGTCTGATAGAGGCTGGTGGAACCACTGAGACTATGGTCCCTAGCTGCCCTTCAGGTCTGGAACTGAACCCACACCTGTGGTTTCCAGCCAAACAGAAGACAGACATATGAGTTGAACATTTACCTGAGGTAGATACACTCCTTGAAGAGAACAATCATTGAGAAAGAAACGCTGCCTATGCACAGGGAGACAGCTCAGGGGGCAGGAGTCCATGGAGGGATGGACACTGAGAAGAGGTAACTATGGAGAGGAAGTGGGAAGGGAACTGTTGCATTGTGGTAAACTGTGGTGAATGTCATGAGACAAAGTATATGTAAACTGCTGTATGGAAAGTGAATTTGCTCTGTAAATCTTCACCCAAATCACACAAAAAAAAGAGATAAACATTGTAAAAATGAGCCAAACAGAATTAAAGGAGCTGAAAAATAAAGTAATGGAAATGAAAAATCCAGTGGAGTGGCTCAACAGCATATGTGAGCTGGCAGAAAAATAATTGAAAAAATAAAGGATAAGGCAGTCAAAATGTTTGTCTGTAGAGATAAACAAAAAAAGAATGATGCACAATGGATTTGGCGGACACCATCCAGTGGACCAATATACGCATCATGGGATTCACAGAAGGACAAAAGAACAGAAAGAATGTTTGAAAAAATAATAGCAGAAAAATTCCAGGTTCTGTGAAGGGCATGAATCTAAAAATCAAACGCTTACACGAACTCCAAGTAGGATAAACCCTACAAAATACACACTGAGACACATTACAATTGAACTCTTGAAAACCAAAAATAAAGAGAGAATTTGAAAGCAGAAAGAGAAGTGAATTGCCACACACAAAGGGATTCTCAAGAAATTTAAGTATCAATTTCTCCTCAGAAATCTTGGAGATCAGAATGCAATAGAATAACATATTTAAAGTGCCAAAAGCAAAGATCCATCAACCAAGAATTCTATATTCTGCAGGACTGTCTTTCAAGAATTAGGGTGAAATTAAGATACTACCATTTTCAGAAACATAAATTCCTAGTGAAACACCAAAAATTAGTGTAACAGAATATGTTCATTGTAAGCTGACATGATTCATATTGGGCTGTGTCAACATGCACATATTGAGAAGGTACACTGAAGAGAGGACAGTCATTCATTCCTTTTATTCATGATTCTTCTATAGAATGTTTGATCACAAACATTCAATAATGGTATAGAGACACCATCCAATTCTTCTGGTATCATGGCAAAGGAGACAGCTGTTAATGGAAGAAATCAGATACAGACACTAGTTTCTTGTCCACCTGGCCCTCTGTTCTTCTGCTGCTCCAGATAAACAGAAACCAATTGTCGGACCTTGGATGGATGTTTGCAAAACTTGAAGACCCTAGATATTACACAGTGAACTAGAAGGAAGAAAAATACTACGCTAATTTACTGAAGTGACCTACGAATTATGGCCCTAGGTCTTTGAACCAAAGAAACAAATCCCATGCAGTGTTTGTTTGTAATACAAGCAACCTCAGCAACTGCTTTTCATGTGTCTCATCAGCAGCTACATTCTGTAACACCTCATATTGTAAAATATAAAAACAGTAACATTCATCTATTAAGGCATAAACTTCTCCTTGGAAGACTAACAGGAAATCTAATGCATTTTATTTTGTAAAACTATAGCTCAAACTTCAGATATTTTTCTAGTTATGATTACTACAAATTTGCTATATTAAGAAACTTCTAACTCAAGAATTATAATTCTAAACCCATTTAAAATCTGGTTATTTCCTTTAATGAAAGAACCAGCTAATTCAGTAGCTAATAGCACTGGGCTGGCTACAGAAAACCCTGTGGTAAGGGTTTTCTTCATCTTCTAATTCTTCTTTTAATCTTTTTGAAGTTTCTTTTCTGGTTTTGACTTTTTGTTCCCCTCATATATCTTATTTTCCCTCTGGGTTAATGGATTATGTAAACATATAGAAATAACACAAAAAGAACCAATTCAAATCCTCAGGGAATAAACATGCAAACCCATTAGATAATTTAGGAAAAAGGAGGAAAATTGTTTTATATGTTTGGAAAATATACCATCAAAAGATCAGCAATATTCCCACATAAAATATTTAGTAATCTTTTAGTCCACTTAGTCCCATGTTGTTCATTTCAGTTCCGTGCAATTCTGGATCAACACCAATTTGTAAGCTTGTGAGCTTCTACACAAGAGTTCTAGAAATCTTGATTCAGTCTAGTTGTATCCACATTTAAAATATCACAGTCATTTTCATAGGTTCAATCCTATTAATCTTTTGCTGAAATTTTAGTCAAGTATTTTCATTGAGTCAGCAAGGTAAAAAACTTATCTGTAGGTGGCAAAGCTTAATATGGTTGTGATTAACTTAATAATATAACTCCTCAAAGTGAAAGACTTGGTGTGAATTAATTACAAAAATAATGAAGTGCCAAATAAAATCAATTATTTGGAAAGGACAAACAAAAATAGGAAATAAAGGGAGGAATTGGATTGAACACTGTTGCATTGTGGGGATTCCAATCAATGTCATGAAACAAAATGTGTATGAATTGCTGACTGGAAAATTGATTTGCTCTGTGAACTTTCACCCAAATTGAAATAAAAAGCTAAAACAAACAAACAAACAAAAAGCTTAGACAAAAATATCTCTTAAGATAATGATTAAACTTATTTTCAAAGAATTTTAGATAAAACACATAATCTTGAGATGCAATAACACTTAAGCAGGAAATACCAAGATTATCAAGTCTCTAAACACATGAATAGTAATAAAAACCCCATGAGTAAACAATATGAATTTCCAACTATTAGCTTTGATGAAGCTAGATTCAAAAGATAAAGTTGTGACCAAATTAGCAATTGAAAGAATTGTGACAGATAATATTATGCTCATGTTGTCTGATATCAGGCAAAACCACAAGAGGAAATACTAATACATAAATTTTTAACCCAGAGAAAATCACACACTTCTCTTGATTTAATAACATGTTCATGTAAGTCCTAATACATTAAATAAATACTCAACATAACAGAAAACAAATAGCCCAATTTCTTAAAATGTACAGCAATTCTTTGGTAAGATCAATCCAATTCAACAGAAAAACAGGTTCTAAGTAAAACTTGAGGAACTCTGGTGGTGTAGTGGGTAAGGCGTTTGGTTGCTAACCAGAAGGTGTGCAGTTCAAATCCACCAGCTGCTTTTTGGGAGGGAGATGAGGCAATCTAGTTCTGTAAAGATTTACAGCCTTGGATATTCAATGGGGATAACTATGAATCCAATCCAAGTGGTTTTAGATAAAACTTATTAACTTGCCAGAGTTTCAAGTGGAGGGATCTCAGACTTTCTGGTAAAACCAAACAAAAGCTCACCAAAAAGGAAAGAAAAGACAAAGGAGACTGGATTTCACTTTCCCAAAATAGAAGGAAAAAGACCAGATAAGAATTCATTTTCCCAAAGTTTTCATTGAAATTCCAAAATACTTCCAGTCTATTCAGCTTATAGTGCTTTTGAACACGAACCCCAAATCAGCATCCCAGTAGAAGGGAGTTCCAAGCTCACTTCTCTTAGATGGTAAGGATCCTATTCTCTTAGTTTGAAATTTCAATTTCCTAAAGTCAAATAAAATTCCTAGCAGGATGTCTGCCTCAAGGTTTGGTCAGGGTTTTGTTTTTCAGTGTACCTCTGGTACATGAAAGTTTTCTTCCAGCTGGTGCACAAATTAATGCTATAGCCCACCTCATGTCCCAGCTTACCTGACACTAGTATCTTTTTATTGGTGGCAAGACCTCTAGAGGCACTTATACAGTGAACTGATGCCCACACATTTTTGTGGCTTAAAAAACTGGGATTCCTTTATAACAGGCATATGAAAACTAATCTAATTCTTTCTGAACCTAGTTTATTCTGCTGGCTTGAGGCCTAGTCTCTTCCAATTTATAACCACTTTTTCATTAAACAGTGTTGGTCAGAGAGGCTATTTTAGAATCTTGAATACATTTGGAAGTCTCAGGACACCAATCAAAACAAACATTCATTAAAATAGTCTCTCCAATTTGAAAGTACCCCAAAGTGTCCACTGATTTGACAAACTGTCAATAGGGAGCTCAAACAGAAATCTAAATACAAATAAAACCTAGACCCATAGTTCTTGGCCATGTAGTAAGCCACTAGGTATAACTGCTGCTTCCTTGGATGTGGCATACCCTAGTATGAGACAGTCCTAAATGGCATGAAACAAGAAATTCACCAAACTCACAATAAATAAAGGATCTAAGCTAGAGAATCTGTGAGGGCTTATCGAGACAGCTGTCCAATGCTTCATGGAGACAGTAAGCAGAGAAGCCTTTTGGGGATGTCTTGCCTGTGTCCAGCAAGAGTTCTGGGGAATGCCAGTCAGCCATTATTGGCCTCACTTCTGACACCAGGAATTATCAAAAACCTATACTCATAGAGAAATATCAAAACTTTGTATAATCTGTGGGAGAGAGATCCAACGGATTTACCATCTCAGGACCATAGTACTGGGGGACACCAGACTCAATTGGCACAACAAAATACATAAAAGCCTTCTTCTTCATCCTATATTGGTGAGTATTGACTGGGGTCTTAAAAGCTTTCAAGCCGCCATCTGAGATGCACCTAATGCTATCCTATCGTTGGAAGCAAAGAAGAGTGAAAAAGGAAAAAAAAAAAAAAAAAAGCGCATTTGGAAACAATCAGCTCTAGGACACAATGGCCCTCGAGACCAGAAGAACTAGATAGTGCTCAGCTACCAATGCCAGTCACTCAGGAAAGGATCAAATCTGGAGATCCTGGATAGAGCAGGAGGAAAAATGTAGAACAAAATCCAAAAACTCAGTGATGACCAGAATTACTGGTTGGATAGAGTATGGTGAGACCCACAGTACTATGGTCCTGTGCCTGGAATAAAGCTCCCTCCCAAGGGCTGGCTATCAGCTCAGTAGTAAACAAGATGTACATGCAGACCACTCAACCCAGGATGACACACTCACATATTCTATGGAAATATATCCCGTGAAGCAATCAACCATGGGTCACCAAAGAGGCAATATTCACATTGAGGAAATGCAGGACAAACAGGAGTGCATAACTATGAGGGCCATGGGGGGAGGGTTACTGGGCAGGGAGGGGAGGAGACTGGGTTATGGTTGGGGATGGTAAATGGGGAGTGAAACTAAATGTGCACATAATGTTGAATGTAAAACAAACTCTTAAAAAATTAAAGAAAAACTTAGCGTAATAGAATATATTCATTGTGAGTAGATTTGATTCAAATCTGGGAGCATCAACAAGAACATATTGGAAAAGTACTACAAAGAGGGGACAGTGAAAACAGGTTTTATAGATCGTTGTTATCTTAATTTATCAGGTGATAACATCAAAATACTTTCAGGGCTCCAGGCAAGGGTCTCCGGTGGCAGAGTGGTTAAGACATTCCATTGCTAACCAAAAGGTTGGTGGTTCAAACTCATTAACAGTTCCACAGAAGAAAAATGAGGCCGTTTGCTTCCATATAGATTTACAGCCTTGGTTGGACCTGTAGGCTTGGGACCATGGTCACAGGAGACCTGGAGCTCAATTGGCATAACATACTACACAAATACACTGTTCTATATCCTATTTTGGTGAGTATCAACTAGGGTCATAAAAGTTTACAAGTGACCATCTAGATGCAACAATTGGTTTCTCCTCATGCAGAGCAAAGAAGAATGAAGAAAACCAAAGACACATGGAAACAATTAATCCAAGGGACTAGTGGACAATGTGAACCTCATAACTAGATGGTGCCCAGCTATCACTATCAACCACTTAGAAAGATCCTGGATAGACTGGGAGAACAATGTGGAACAAAACTCAAAATCATAAAAATACCAGATTTACTGGTCTGATAGAGCCTGGTGAGACCCCCTGAGAGTATGGCCTCTAGTTACCTTTCAGGCCTAGAACTGAACTGACTTCCATAGCTTCCAGCCAAACAATAGATCGGTATATAGGGTGACATTTATACCAGGTAGATACATTCCTTAGAACAATCAATCATGAGAGAACAAAAGGGCAGTATTTGTACAGGGAGACAGCTCAGGAGGTAAGAATGCATGGGAAAGAAGGACAGAGAGAAGAGGTAACTACAGGGAGCAAGTGGGAAGAGAGCTGTTACATTGTGGGGATTGCAGTCAATGTCAAGAAACAAAATGTGTATGAACTGCTATATGGAAAATGAATTTGCTCTGTAGACATTCACCCAAACCAAGATAAAAATTTAAAAGGAAAGAAAATATTTACAGCTTTGGAAACCCGGTTTTACTCTGTCCTATATAGGGTCACTATGAGCTCTGGTAGCACAGTGGCTAAGGCACTTGACTGCTCACCAGAAGGCTGGTGGTTCAAACCCACCAGCCACTCCTTGGAAGGAAGGTTGGGCATTCCTACTTCCGTAGTGATACTGCCTCGGAAACCCAAGGAGGGGTCGCTATGAGTCGGGGCCGACTCGATGGCAAACAACAACAACAACAACAATGAGTTAGAATCATAACTAACTAATGGGAGCTCTGGTAGTGTAGTGCCTAAGGCAATTGACTGCTAACCAGAAGGCTGGCGGTTCAAACCCACCGGCCACTCCTCGGAAGGAAGATGAGGCAATCTACTTCCATAGTGATACTGCCTCAGAAACCCAAGGAGGGGTTGCTATGAGTCGGGCCAACTCAAGGGCACATAACAACAACAACAACAAATGAGTTAGAATCAACTTGATGGCAGTAGATTTGGCATAATAGCTATTTCACCACTCTCTGGCTAGTAAACTGCCTCAGAGAGTCCTCCTTTGCATGGTCTGGTCCTGGTTGCACTCCACCTGGCTTTCTCACAGCCAACAGGCATGGAAGGCAGCACTACTACTGTCCTTGCTACTCTGATAAACAAAACCAAAACCAAACCCACTGCCATCGAGTCAATTGTGACTCATAAAGACCCCCACTGGGTTTCTAAGGTGGTAAGTCTTTACAACGATAGATTGCCTCATCTTCCTTTGGCAGAGTGGCTGGTGGGTTTAAACTGCCAAACTTCTGGTTAGCAGTCAGATGCCTTAGGCACAGCACCATCAGAGCTCCTTACTTTGATAAAGGAAGGGTCCAAATGCTACTACATATAACATACCTTTTCCAGTCAGACCTTGGAGATCCTGCTTCTAGAAACTGGCTGCACATATATAAGACCCCAATGCCTAAGGCCAAATTATCTCCACTAAGCACTAAGCTGTTACTGCCTGCCAACCTTGAGCTCGTCAGCCCCTGCAGCTGCGTGAGTCGAGAAAAGCCTCCAGCTTGATGTTCCAAGAACTTTGGACTTGCCAGCTTCTAGAAGTTTGGTGTACCTCTTCCATGGATTGGGATTATTTTGTGCTGCCTACAACTGTCTGTGAGTGAACAATTCACCATTCAGCCTGAAGATCTTGAATTCGTCATTCGTTGGAGTCAACAGCCAGTGTACTGCCTGACAGCCTTGAGCTCCTCAGCCCCTGTGGCTGCAAGAGTCAGGAAAAGCCTCCAGCTTGACATGGAAAAGCCTCTAGTTTGATGTTTGATCCAGGAACTTTGGACTTGCCAGCTTTTATAAGTGTATTTATTTCTTACTTCCGGTAAGATGGAGGAATAGACAGACAAGTGACACAGACCCTCTTCAACAAAGAAAATAAAAACAAATTGACAGAGACACAGAAGATAATCCTGGAACCCTGAGCTTTGAAAGGAAATTTACGAAGTGGATTAGGCACCAACTAGTGGAAAACCTGAATGAAAACAGTGAGTACAGAGACGGTAGGAGCTGCGGACTCTCAGCTACTCTGACGAGACCAACAGCCTGAATATTTCTAAGTGGTGTTGGGACCTGAGAATTGACTTAAAGATCAGTCCTCATCACCAAGGGCTGCAGGGACAACTGCTCTGGTGACCTATGACTAGGAAGTAAAACAGCAAAGAGAGAGACAACCTGAGCTGTGGATTTGTGCTGTCCTGAGGGTGCAGTCAATTTCATTATTTACAAGCAGTGGCCATTTGGGATATTTAAAGTGATCAAGGGTGCAGCCATTTTGAATATTTACAAGCGGTGGCCATTTTGGATATTTAAAATGACTGAGGGTGCAGCCATTTTGAGTGTTTACAAGCGGTGGCCATTTTGGATATTTAAAGTGACCGATAAAAGCAAAGGGGCCCGGAACAGATCAAGAAGTCAGCCACAGGGACACAGGTGACGAGAGGGAACCCAGGCCACACCCCACAAGCACTGAGGCGGGAAGGCAGGGAGAGGACAGAAAAGGCAAAGGGACCAGAATAGATTGAGGAGTCAGCTGCAGGGATCCAGGTAAGGGTGGTTGGAGGGGTCCAACAGCTAAGGGAGACAAACTTGTCTGTTGGTTTGTCCTACTGTGGTGATGTGTTTCTGTGAGTCTTGAGGCTGAACCACTGGTGTTTCAAACCCAGTGGGGTGCACATGGTGCATAAGTATCAGCCTGGCTTGCAGACTGAGACAGACTAGGAAGAAGGAGCAGGCCATCCACTTCCCAAAGAATTGGCCAGTGAAAACCTTATGAATAGCAGAGAAACACTGTCTGATACATTACTGCACAACTTTATGAATAATCTGGATATATTGTTCAATATAGAGGAGGAAAATGAGTCACTTAGCTTAGAAAGCTCTCAAAGTAGGACAGGGCAAGAGCTGCATTATCAGAGTAAAATCAGCCTTACACATATGGATAAAGTAAAGCTTTTGAGACCTCCATTTGCAGACATGGCATGACTCAAAATGAGGAGAAACAGCTACAAACATGCATTAATAATCAGAACATGGAATGTACAAAGTATGAATCTAGGAAAATTGGAAGTGGTCAAAAATGAAATGGAACTCATAAAGATTGATATCCTAGGCATTAGTGAGCTGAAGTGGACTGGTTTTGGCGATTTTGAATCAGACAACCATGTGATCTACTATGCCAGGAATGACAGTTTAAAGAGGAATGGAGAGGCATTCATCATCACAAAGGATGCTTCAAGATCTGTCCTGAATGCTGTCAGTGATAGGACAATATTCATACGTCTACAAGGAAGACCCATTAATACGACTATTATTCAAATTTATGCACCAACCACCAAAGCCAAAGATGAGGAAATTGAAGATTTTTATCAACTTCTGCAGTCTGAAATTGATCAAACAT
>NW_006922267.1:459261-461082 GCF_000298275.1 Orycteropus afer afer | reverse complement strand
TGTGCCCAAAGTAAACATGTTGAAGTTTCAGCATTCTCACTTCTAAGGAAAATTATGGTTATATTTCTTCTAATTCTGATTTTCTCATTCTTTTGACAGTTCACAGTACATTCATTATTCTCCAGCAACACTGCTATTTAATTGCATCAATTCTTCTGTCTTCTGTTTTCATTACACAACGTTCACTTGCATATGAGGTTATTGAAAAGACTATGCCTTGTGTCAAATCATGCCTTAGTCAGAAAGAAGACATATTTGCTTTTTAAATATTTAAAGAAGTCTTTTATAGCAGGTTTTCCCAATGCAATGTCATTGATTTTGTGTCTGCTACTTCCATGAATGATGATTGTTGATCCAAGTAGAATAAAATTACTGACAACTTTAATTTTTTTCCATTTATCACAATCACACTGATGCAGTTGTGAGGATTTTTGTTTTCTTCATGTTCAGGTGTCACCCATACTAAAGAGTAGTGTCAACTTCACCAGTAAATGCTTCAAGTCATCTTCATTTTCAGAAAGCAAGATTGTATCATTTTGCATATTGCATGTCTTTATATTGTAGGTTATTAATGCATTTTCCTCAAAACCTGATGCTGCGTTTTTCTTCATACAATCTGGCTTTTTGGATTATTTGTACATCATGTGAATTGAAAAAGTAAGATGAAAAGGATAAAACCTAGCCACACACTTTTTCTAATTTTGAACCATGCAGTATCCTCGTTATGTTGGAATGACTGTCTTTTGATTCATGTACACGTTCCACAGGAGCACAATTAAGTGTTCGGAAATTCTCATTCTTTGCAATGTTATCTATGATTTGTTATGATCCACACAGTCAAATGCTTTTGTGTAGTCAATAAAACAAAGGTAAATATCTTTCTGGTATTCTTTACTTTCAGCCAAGATCACATTTGAAAAACAGCAATGTTATCCCTCATTCTACATTTTCTTCTGAATCCAGCTCGAACTTCTGGCAGTATTGTGTCGAAGTATGACTGCAGTCATTTTTCAATTATCTTCAGCAGAATTCTGCTAGAAAGTGATATTAATGATGCAATAATTTCCTCATTCCATTTGATTATCTTTCTTTGAAATAGTTAAAAATATAGATCTCTTTGCCTCAGTTGACAAGATAGTTGCCTTGCAAGTTTCTTGACATTGATGAGTATTTCCAACATTGTAGCCATTTGTTGAAGTATCTTAATTGGTAGTCAGTCAATTTCCAGAGCATTGTTTTATTTATTTATTATTATTTAATGACATTGACTTTGTTTATTGTGATTGGGGCAAAAGTTTACAGAGAAAATTGGTTTTTCATTGAACAATAAATACACATTTTGTTTTGTGATGTTTACTGAAATCCCTGCAATGCAGTAGAAATTATCCCATTTACACTCTGTTAATATTTCCCTTCATCTTTCTTTCTTATCCCATCCTCCCTTCTTAGCTTTATCCCTGGGCGATTGCTGGCATTTTGATCTTGAATGGATGATTGTTAGAATGAGTGCATGCCTTCTTGGTGTATTGTTCACCATATACACCTGTCTGTCCTTTGACTGAAAGTTGAACCAAGGGGATTGAGTTCATAACCGAGATTTTTCTTTTGTTGTGATTTGGGTGAAGATTTACAGAGCAAATTCACTTTCCATACAGCAGTTCACATATACTTTGTCTCATGTATTGACCACAGTTTACTACAATGCAACAGCTCCGCTCTCAGTTCCTCCCCATCGTTACCTCTTTCCTGTGTCCATCCCTCCATACACTCCTGCCCCCTGAGCTTTCTCCCTGAGCATAAGCAGCCCTTCTATTCTCCCAT
>NW_006922267.1:457963-458602 GCF_000298275.1 Orycteropus afer afer | reverse complement strand
AGCCTGTCCACCCATCTATCCATCCATATACCCATGTTTGCTTTCACTGGCAACACAGTACTATATGTGCAAAAGGGTCAATATTTGTTGTTTGTACCTCCCATGTACCTCTTTATGTCTTTCTCATACTCAATGGTGTCATATTGGTCACTCACATTTGGTACATTGCCCTTCTCTTCACCAAAATCAATACTTATCTCTATCTATCTTACAGCCTTCCCTCCCCTCCCCTCCCCTCCCACCCCTGGTAACCAACAAAGAAAATTTCCTTCTATAGATAAATCTTTCTTTAACTTTCACAATAACAGACTAATACAATATTTGTCCTTTTGTGATTGACTTATTTCACTCAGCATAATGTTCTCCAAGTTCATCCACATTATGTGGTGTTTTTCAGACTTTACATTATTCTTTAGCATTGCATAGTATTCTCTTGTGTGTATATACCATAGTTTGGTGATCCATTCCTCAGTTGATGGACAGCTAGGTTGTTTCCATCTTTTGGTTATTGTAAATAGTGCCACGATGAACATGGGTGTGCATGTATCTGTTCTTGTCATGGCTCTCACTTCTTCAGGGTATATACCTAGTAATGGAATGGCTGGGTCAAATGGTATTTCTAATTCCAACTTTTGAAGG
>NW_006922267.1:452197-453106 GCF_000298275.1 Orycteropus afer afer | reverse complement strand
TGGCTCTCGCTCAGTAAGTGAAGTTGCAGGAGGTGTGGGTGTAGTTGTGTCTTATGGGGACTGTTGCTGTCTCCCACTCAGTTAGACACAAATCATAATTGAATAACCATCAAAAAACTAAAAGCTCATAGACGAAAAACACACCATGCAATCACACAGGAACAGTAACCAAAAAAAGGGAAAAAATGAAGAAAAAACAAGAAAACCTGCAATATCTGGGGATATGCACTAAGAAAAAAAAGGAGGGAAGGAGAATAATAAATGAAAGGAAAAATGCAAACAAAAAACAACAAGGAATGGGTTTAATCATGAGAAAAAATAAGGAAAAGAAAAAAATCCTTAAATTAAAAAAAAAAAATTCAAACTGGCACAGGGAAAAGAAAAAATGCTGAAAACTAGGACCTGGGAGGGGAAGATTAAGAATAACAATAAGAAGGAAAAAGTATTGATAATATTAGTTGTTTTAAAACCGACAAATACAAGCAAAGTAAACACCAGAAAAAAGAAAGCGAAAAATAAAAAAAATTAAAATAGAATAGAGGAAAAAAAATCGGTAGAGGACAGGGCAGGGCCCCCAGGCTCTGTCTGGGCACACAGCCTGTCATGGAGTTTCTGTAGGCCCAGGATGTAGGTGGGAGTGGGGGATGGCCACACCTCCATTCACCAAGCGGTTGTGGGGTATAAGAGTAACATGAGGAATGCGGTACCTTTTCAGTCTTGCAGGTCCCATGTGTCCTTGGGGTTGCAGGAAAGCAGAACGTGTTCTTAAGCCTCAGGAATATGCGAGAGCACTGTCTTTTTAAATATCAGAAATAATCAAGCAGCTTTTTAAACCTTCAACATGGCAGTGTCCTCCTGACCAGCAAAAGTCCACAGCTCAGCCCACCTTTCTCTTCACCTTCTCCGTTT